>NC_054381.1:101726910-102026910 GCF_017654675.1 Xenopus laevis | reverse complement strand
AAACAGAAGTAAACCTGAGTGTTGAAACTTTCTTCACAAACATAAGAGAATAGTTATGATGTGCTATTTTGTGCTATAAAACTTCTGGTTCTGGTGAAATTCAGATAAATGCAGAGCACTCGCTTGTCCGCTCTTCAGTACCCATGTGTGGTCATATGCACCTGCACCCACTGGAGCATCCTTTAGAGCAGTGCTGTCCAACTGACACCCCCCCTTGTGTGGCCCCCACAATGAAAGTCTGCCTGCTGTGCCTTCTTACCTTGTGTATGATTTAAAAGGTATCAGTACTGAGATGAATTGGCTCCTGCATTGTTTAAACATCAAATTTAAACAGTAAACTTCACATTTGTAATCTCCCCTGCATTACCTGTGACACCTCTGTGGTTCACACCCCTAAAACCCTTACTGTTTACATCTCAGACCTAAAGTAAATGTGTCTACATTGTTCACCTGTTGACACATCAGACAAACTGCTGGAGTGGCACCAGCATTGTGTCACCGTATGTAGCACAGTATGAACTGTTCATCTTAGAGTCTGATAGGTTTCCCTGTCTCCTGCTATTTTCTGCCTGCCCTATGCTCCCTGTGTGTGCCATACTCTGCCTGCCCTATGCTCCCGTGTGTGTGCCATACTCTGCCTGCCTATGCTCCCTGTGTGTGCCATACTCTGCCTTCCCTATGTTCCCTGTGTGTGCCATACTCTGCCTTCCCTATGTTCCCTGTGTGTGCCATACTCTGCCTGCCCTATGCTCCCTGTGTGTGCCATACTCTGCCTTCCCAATGCTTCCTGTGTGCCATAATCTGCCTGTCATATGCTCCCTGTGTGTGTCCTTCTCTGCATGCCATACTCCCTGTGTGTGCTATACTCTGCCTTCCCTATGCTTCATGTGTGTGTCATACTCTACCTGTCATATGCTCTCTGTGTGTTCTATTTTTTGCTTGCCCTATGCTCTCTGTGTGTGCCATACTCTGCCTGCCCAATGCTCCATGTGTGTGCCCTACTCTGCCTGCCCTATGCTCTCTGTGTGTGCCATACTCTGCCTGCCCAATGCTCCATGTGTGTGCCCTACTCTGCCTGCCCTATGCTCTCTGTGTGTGCCATACTCTGCCTGCCCAATGCTCCATGTGTGTGCCATACTCTGCCTGCCCTATGCTCTCTGTGTGTGCCATACTCTGCCTGCCCAATGCTCCATGTGTGTGCCATACTCTGCCTGCCCTATGCTCCCTGTGTGTGCCATACTCTGCCTGCCCTTTGCTTATTGTGTGTGGCATACACTGTCTGCCCTATGCTCCCTGTATGTGTCATACTCTGCCTGCCCTACTCTGCCTGTGTGCCATGCTCTGTCCTCCCTACTCTGCCTGTTGGAGGTGAACCTGGTGTGGGTTTGTTAGCATTTGGTCCCCAAGGTGTTTAATGATGTGCTAGGGTGGCTATGTTATCCACAGGGGAGGATGAGGCATATGGATTTAAGAGTATGTCTTAATATGACTTAATAAACTTGTTTCACATATGGATGATAAGTGATATCTCTGCAGTGAGCACAAACCATTAGGTTTTTTGGTGTGCTACCACCACTAATGTGGACATGGTCTTAAAAGTTCTTGTGGTAACAAGGGTGTGATGTAAAGATGGTGTGGTTTAAAACAGTGAGTCATCAACACTGGCTTGCATTATTGGCTCTCCACCATGTAAGCCAGAAAAATTCCAGCCCTCGGTACCACAGAAGTTGGACAGCTCTGCTTTAGAGAATAAATCTTGGGATTGATGAGAAATTAAGTAATCTTCCAGAAGGTGGATACATAAATACATCAAGTATATTGAATTTATAAATATGGAGGCAGCATCTAGAAAATAGGTCCAGCAAGGGATATACACTAAATTCCCACACCTTGGGGCATAATTATTAAAAATGACAAAAGTTGACAAAAAACGGTGTAAAAAGCTATGTAAAATAAATGACAAATTTATCAAGGTGTGTTATATTTTACCCCATGCGAACACCAAGTATTGCCAGGTTAACGCCAATGAAACTTTTTATTTATTTATTTTCTCTTAATTTTATTTATTATTTTTAGGTAATGCAATGTAGGTAACCTGCTATATGAGACTTTTAACCCCAACTGAGCAAGTAAAAATGCAAAAATATACTGTTACATGCAATGTTGGCCAGTTACTGAAACTTCTGTCATTTATTGCCATTTTTCATAAAGTGCACCCATAAAGCCATAAAGATCTTCTGCAAAGTGGCTTTTTTCCTCTTTTTTCATTATTTTTGGAGTTAGGGTATTCACTGGTAGTATCCACGACTCCCCCCCCACACACACACACACATACAAAATCACGAATGACTAAAATGAAAGCATGCCCCTGCCTGGCCCTCTGCACCCCTGGGCCTACCTGTGGCCATGAGCTCTGCTTCCTTGGGAGTTACGCCATAAGATTTAGGTGGGTTCATACGGTTTAGATAGGTCCACAAGGTTAAGGTAGGTTCAAAAGGTTAAGGTAGGTTCACAAGGTTTAGGTAGGTTCATAAGGTTTAGTTAGGTAAACTAAAGGCAGAATGAGTAGAAGGGAATTTTGAGGGCAACCTTCTATACCAGTATCATGATAACAGACGCAATTGACGCTTGGTCTTGAGAAAGGTCCCAAGTGGAACTGAAACATTGACAATAAATTTCTTTCATTTTTCAATGCATTATTAAGTCTAGAAGTGCATCTGTTATCATGATACTGATCTATGCCCCATGGGAAAGCACCCTGGTGTGAACTGTGTTGTATTGGAGTCCACCACACATGTGGATTATTATATTATGTTATACACAACATAAAAATACATTAAAATATAATAAGTGATAAATAAGTGGTGATGGGCGAATTTCAGCGTTTCCCCGCTCGCAAAAATTCACTGGCGTCAAAATATTTTTGCCACCCAAGACAATTCTGACCCGGCGACAATTCTGATGCCGGCGACAATTCCGACACCGGCGACAATTCTAGGCGCCCTTTAATGGTGCTGCATGAACTTGTATTTGTTCCTGAATCCATCCTGCTTCGCGTTTGGGAATTTTCCGCCGTTTTGCGAATTTCGCAGGAAATTCGCAAATTTTTCATTTTTATCATGTATTATACTCTTTTGGTTGGCACCAAGCTTTAAGGAAGTGCAGCCTCCAAGGTACTGCTAATTTAAAAAAATTAAAAGAAGAGAAATGTTGCATTTCCTTCCTTTTTACAGTACACTATGTCATGTAAGAATATTGCAGTACATCAAGATGACAAACAGATTTCAGTATTTTCATAATTCATGTAAGAGCATGTGTGTGTATTTCCTTTTCCAAGACAAGTACTTGTAAGATGCTTCAAGCAGTGCTGCTGAAAACCAGATAATCATAAGGGTATGCAGTAATGGAACCCCTCCAAAAAAATTACATACTCAGTTTTTGTAAGCTTTTACACACATTAACCCTAAAAATGAATATGGCTAAAAATGCCATGTTTTATATACTGAACTTATTGCCCCAGCCTAAAGTTTCAGCTTCTCAATAGCAGCAATGACCCAGGACTTCAAACTTGTCACAGGGAGTCACAATCTTGGAAAGGATCAGGATTGGAGAATGTAGAATAGTCAGGCAGGCAGAGTTCAGCTTTTAGAGGTCAGAATAATCAGGCAGGCAATAGTCAGATTGGAGAATAAACAGGCAGGCAAGGGTCAGGATACAGAGTTCAGAATAGTCAGTTAACAGGCAAGGTCAAAACCAGAAGGAACAAACAGGAATAAAGTGCCTATGAACTACCAAATAGAACCAATGTGCTAAATACTGAAATCCCCTTAAATAGTTTAATTTCCGCGCCATTGCGCCGTGACGTCATCACGCCGGAGCATAAACCTGGAAGAGTGTGGCTGCATACACCATAGGGGGAAATGGCACAGGAGCAACAAGGATGCACACGGCGGGCGTCCCCACCAGCCACTAGACCACCAGGGTAAGTTATTGTCATTACAATGATGCTTTTGAAAATGTTTAATAAATGTATACTGGAAAGTTGCTTAGAATTGTGTTTTCTTTGAATTGCCCTTTAAAGTGGAATGTAAATGTACCAAAAGGGAACTGAAAGTTCACTGTGGCTCACACACTGAAACTACCAGGCAGATATTTTGATGATGTACTGTATATCTATGTATTCTGTAATGCATGCCATTAGACTCCCAGCCTGACTGGGATATTAGTTAGCGATGAACGAATTATTTCGCCAGCCATGATTTGCCATACTGATCTAAATGTATTATTCGATGTAGAAAAGGGTTCATATGTGTTGCCAGAACCTTCGTTGTCAACTTTATATCCGCATTTAACAACGAAATAGGACGAAAATTCTCGCAACAGGTAGTGTCCCGACCCTGTTTAGGTATGACCACCAATCTTGCCTCCAGGGATTCTGGTCTAAAGGATCCGCCTTTTGGGATTTCTAAGAACGAATTTGGAATTTTTAACCTTGTTGGACCAAATATTTCCCCCTTTGTTGGGCACAGCAGATCTCCAACTTAAACTACTGGTTTATGGAGTGACACAGAGAACCAGGGGGAGATAAGGCATCTGTGTCAGCATAGGAAACCAGAAGGATAAGCAAATAGCTAAAAGTATGAGCTTATACATTGAAATCCTATAGCAGCACTGCTAGGGTTGCCACCTGTCTGGGTTTCACCCAGACAGCCTGTTTTTTTGAATGGGCTGCCTGGGTGAAAAGTGCCTGTCCGGATTTTCAAATTAGGTAATCTGGACAGGACATTTGAAGATGTTAATAGCCTTCATTATGTTCAAGTTTTTTCATAGGGTTTTGCCCGAAACACTATCAATTTGAGAGATTCGAGTTTTTGCTGCTGAAAACTTGATTAGTTAAAGTTTTTAGGTTGGTAAGCCTGAACTCGCTGATTCAAGCTTTTTCCATTTGAGTTTTTTCTTAAATTAGAAAACATTCGAGGTATAAAAAAACTGTTTGATAAATAACCCCCTAAAAGAAAAATAAATGAAAAATATGACATTTCTAGCCATATTTATATTCAGTTTAGATATTTTTCTATATGCAGATTATAATGTGCACAAAATCAGAGATCCAGTAGGGGCCCAATCTAAGTTAAAGGGCTTCTGTAGTGAACTGTTTTATACTATGGTGTAGAAAACCCCCTATTAGCAATAGCTTTACATGTTTTCGAGTAACCCTCTGGCCATTATATTTGTACTGATAATGCAGATCAGTCTTGCCTAATACTTAGGAGAGGTCAAGAGGAGAGGTGACTTTGTGAAATGAAAATAAATTGCTGTTATTGATAATGACCAAAAGGATCCCTGAAATTAATCTTCATTCATATCTTATTTAATTGTTTGCTGATTGTCACAATTCAGCTAGTAGAAAACACAGTGTATTTTGGGGATATTGTCATATGCAGATTAATGTTTCATTATTATATGAGACTGTAGTTATGTTTGATATTAAAATACAATCAAAATGTATTAAAAAAATGCAGCAAAGGCAATGCACAAATGAAAGTAACAAAAATGAGGATAAAGATAATTTCTTCTATAAAATAAATTATAAAAAGATTTTATCAAGTAAAATCAACTTGTTATTATAGTCATAATAAAAAAGGAGATTCTTTGCATCATAGGATAGCTTTTTGAGAAAAAGATTGCATTTTGTTTAGTGATTGTTTCTCTTAATGTCAAAAATATGTATTTTGCATTAATAAAAGGAGACACTGCTCAAGCTGGGTAATAGTATACCCATTCATAATCCCTTTTGTACACTAATTTAATGTTCTAAGACACAACTGTCAGAACGAACGTTTGCATGTTAGTCATTACCACAACCATCTGAAAGAAAAAGCTTTTTTTCATGAAACTGTTATCTTAAGAACGTATGCGGATGATGAAGCTTGCAGGAAGCTGTTAGCTGAACGATAGGTTCCTCCTCCAAATGTGGGTGAGCACTTGACTCTTGATACTTTTCCTGCTGAGCTGCAGACATGATGCAGGGTCCGGAGAACAATATGCACCTTCAAGAAGAAAATGAAGAAGATGATGATGTCTTTTGTGGAGGTAAAACTATCTTTTTAAAAGCATCCTTAGATTTTTGAGGTTTTTGTAAGGGAGACAGAGCCTAAACTGCTTATTTTGTCCATGTATTGATATCATCCTCATAATAACAAAGGAAATGATTTTGACATCCACGTATATTTAAATGTTTTAATGTGAAAATGTTTGCCAACATGAATATGATAATGGGAATGTCTTTAAATTCTTTAATATTAAAAAAAAACGGTGTACATTATAGATTGCAATATTGCAATATAATCCCCTAGTATTAAAGTGGTAGATATGAATTAGCAGGTAGGTCTGTCAGTGGTCTGCCTTAGAATCAGATCAAGATTAAATTAGATTTATGTATGGCTCATAATTAGATTGGATGAGGTTTAAATTAGCTTTAAGACCCAAGGCTAAAGGCTGGATCAGATTATCGTGCCCCAGCTTTAGTGTATGTAGTTCTGCAAGTGCTGGTCTAGCAGTCAATACTTGTTCCAGATTTCATAAGCACTTTCCCTAGTTATAAGTGTTGAGCTACTGAGAACAATTTGTAAATATTATAAAAAGCAGGAAAAGGGACTAGTCAAAGCAAAAATTATAAATTCACTTCTAAAATCAAGAAACAAAAGGTAACATTATGTGCAGGAATAAAAATAATCCCAAAAAAATGACAAATCCGATTAAATGAATTACAAGGTATTTTAACGGAGAAACAATTTCAGCATTGCACTATGGGTTGAGGTGAATACACTTTTGACTTACTGTGGACTCATTTCCTCATGTTAGTTTTGGAATAGCTTTAAATCTGTGTCAGAACAAGGGACCAGTACAGACCACCAGGGGTCCTGTCTTCTTCTAAGGTTCTTGAGAACAAAGGAGGATGCTGACTGGGAATCAGGTGCTTGACAACTAGAACAACATTATAACCGTACTGGCAGATAGAGATGTCGCGAACTGTTCGCCGGCGAACTTGTTCGCGCGAACATCGGGTGTTCGCGCTCGCCGGAAGTTCGCGAACGTCGCGCGACGTTCGCCATTTTGGGTTCGCCATTGTTGGCGCTTTTTTTTGCCCTCTCACCCCAGACCAGCAGGTACATGGCAGCCAATCAGGAAGCTCTCCCCTGGACCACTCCCCTTCCCTATAAAAACCGAAGCCCTGCAGCGTTTTTTCACTCTGCCTGTGTGTGCTGAAGAGATAGTGTAGGGAGAGAGCTGCTGCCTGTTAGTGATTTCAGGGACAGTTGAAAGTTTGCTGGCTAGTAATCGTTTTGATACTGCTCTGTTATTGGAGGGACAGAAGTCTGCAGGGGTTTGAGGGACATTTAAGCTTAGGTAGCTTTGCTGGCTAGTAATCTACCTTCTACTGCAGTGCTCTGTATGTAGCTGCAGTGGGCAGCTGTCCTGCTTCTGATCTCATCTGCTGACTGCTGCAATAACAGTAGTCCTTGTAAGGACTGCTTTTATTTATTTTTTTGTTGTTTTACTACTACTACTACTACTACTACTACTACTATAAGAGCCCAGTGCTATTAGTCTAGCAGTGTTGGGGAGTGGGACTGGTGTGCTAATCTGCTGCTCCTAGTAGTTCAGCAGCACCAACTTTAATTTTTTTTTTTTAATATTCATTTTTTTTTTATTTTACTTTTTTTTATTTTACTACCGCTGTAGTAGTGTATAAGTTGACCTTTTAGGCATTATTTGCCCTGTAGGCATTATTTGCACACTGTTTTCTTCAACCCGCCATCTAGCTGTGTGACCTTGTTCACATTCTGTCTAAATATCCATAATATTACCGTCTCCAGAAAAAACACCGGAGTCACTTTTTTCAAGCAGCCATAATATATTTTACGTAATCCGTATCCACCGCTGTAGTAGTGTATACGTTGACCTTGTAGGCATTATTTGCACACTGTTTTCTTCAACCCGCCATCGAGCTGTGTGACCTTGTTCACATTCTGTCTAAATATCCATAATATTACCGTCTCCAGAAAAAACACCGGAGTCACTTTTTTCAAGCAGCCATAATATATTTTACGTAATCCGTATCCACCGCTGTAGTAGTGTATACGTTGACCTTGTAGGCATTATTTGCACACTGTTTTCTTCAACCCGCCATCGAGCTGTGTGACCTTGTTCACATTCTGTCTAAATATCCATAATATTACCGTCTCCAGAAAAAACACCGGAGTCACTTTTTTCAAGCAGCCATAATATATTTTACGTAATCCGTATCCACCGCTGTAGTAGTGTATACGTTGGCCTTGTAGGCATTATTTGCACACTGTTTTCTTCAACCCGCCATCGAGCTGTGTGACCTTGTTCACATTCTGTCTAAATATCCATAATATTACCGTCTCCAGAAAAAACACCGGAGTCACTTTTTTCAAGCAGCCATAATATATTTTACGTAATCCGTATCCACCGCTGTAGTAGTGTATACGTTGGCCTTGTAGGCATTATTTGCACACTGTTTTCTTCAACCCGCCATCGAGCTGTGTGACCTTGTTCACATTCTGTCTAAATATCCATAATATTACCGTCTCCAGAAAAAACACCGGAGTCACTTTTTTCAAGCAGCATTCATATATTTTACGTAATCCGTATCCACCGCTGTAGTAGTGTATACGTTGGCCTTGTAGGCATTATTTGCACACTGTTTTCTTCAACCCGCCATCGAGCTGTGTGACCTTGTTCACATTCTGTCTAAATATCCATAATATTACCGTCTCCAGAAAAAACACCGGAGTCACTTTTTTCAAGCAGCATTCATATATTTTACGTAATCCGTATCCACCGCTGTAGTAGTGTATACGTTGGCCTTGTAGGCATTATTTGCACACTGTTTTCTTCAACCCGCCATCGAGCTGTGTGACCTTGTTCACATTTTGTCTAAATATTGATAATATTATCGTCTCTAGAAAAACCACTTGAGTTACTTTTTTTCAAGCAGCATTCATATATTTTACGTAATCCGTATCCACCGCTGTAGTAGTGTATACGTTGACCTTGTAGGCATTATTTGCACACTGTTTTCTTCAACCCGCCATCGAGCTGTGTGACCTTGTTCACATTTTGTCTAAATATTGATAATATTATCGTCTCTAGAAAAACCACTTGAGTTACTTTTTTTCAAGCAGCATTCATATATTTTACGTAATCCGTATCCACCGCTGTAGTAGTGTATACGTTGACCTTGTAGGCATTATTTGCACAGTGTTTTCTTCAACCCGCCATCGAGCTGTGTGAGCTTGTTCACATTTTGTCTAAATATTGATAATATTATCGTCTCTAGAAAAACCACTTGAGTTACTTTTTTTCAAGCAGCATTCATATATTTTACGTAATCCGTATCCACCGCTGTAGTAGTGTATACGTTGACCTTGTAGGCATTATTTGCACACTGTTTTCTTCAACCCGCCATCGAGCTGTGTGACCTTGTTCACATTTTGTCTAAATATTGATAATATTATCGTCTCTAGAAAAACCACTTGAGTTACTTTTTTTCAAGCAGCATTCATATATTTTACGTAATCCGTATCCACCGCTGTAGTAGTGTATACGTTGACCTTGTAGGCATTATTTGCACAGTGTTTTCTTCAACCCGCCATCGAGCTGTGTGAGCTTGTTCACATTTTGTCTAAATATTGATAATATTATCGTCTCTAGAAAAACCACTTGAGTTACTTTTTTTCAAGCAGCATTCATATATTTTACGTAATCCGTATCCACCGCTGTAGTAGTGTATACGTTG
Organism: Xenopus laevis; assembly: GCF_017654675.1. Lineage (NCBI taxonomy): Eukaryota > Metazoa > Chordata > Amphibia > Anura > Pipidae > Xenopus > Xenopus laevis. The sequence goes on along the minus strand of NC_054381.1, from coordinate 102,017,081 downwards.
GCCTTGTAGGCATTATTTGCACACTGTTTTCTTCAACCCGCCATCGAGCTGTGTGACCTTGTTCACATTTTGTCTAAATATTGATAATATTATCGTCTCTAGAAAAACCACTTGAGTTACTTTTTTTCAAGCAGCATTCATATATTTTACGTAATCCGTATCCACCGCTGTAGTAGTGTATACGTTGACTTTGTAGGCATTATTTGCACAGTGTTTTCTTCAACCCGCCATCTAGCTGTGTGTATTATCGTTTCCAGAAAAACCAACTGAGTTTTTGTTGTTGTTGTTGTTTTTTTAAAAATAATGCCAGGCAAAGGCAGGCCGCCACGCAGAGGCCGTGCTAGGGGCCGTGCTGCTATGCAATCCTGTGGCCCTAGCAAATTGCCCAGTTTTAAAAAGCCAATGACCCTGAACTCCCAAAATGCTGAAGAGGTAGTTGACTGGCTTACACAGCACACCCCATCCTCTACCGTTTCTAACTTTACCACAACATCCTCCTCATCCTCCACTGCTATGGCCACCCCACGTAACACTTCCTCCACCACCGGTGCCCCTTCTTCACTGGGGTCAGAGGAGTTATTTTCCAATGAGTTTCTTGAACTGAGTAATGCGCAACCATTATTGCCAGAAGAAGATGAAGGAGATGAGGACCTTACACCAGATTTAATTCTGGCAGAGAACACGATAGAGATGGACATAATGAGTGATGAGGAGGAGGTCCCCGCTGCTGCTTCCTTCTGTGATGTGTCAGAAGAAATTGATGCATCTGAGGAGAATGATGATGAGGAGATTGATGTTTTGTGGGTGCCTAGTAGAAGAGAGCAAGAGGAGGGTAGTTCAGATGGAGAGACGGAGAGTCAGAGAGGCAGTAGGAGAATAAGACTTAGAAGAAGCAGGGAGGACAGCCCGCAGGGATCAGTAGGGCAACAACATGTATCGGCACCTGTGTTCAGCCGGCCAACGCACCCGCCATTGCCGCCAATACCGCCAACTCCGCCAACTTCTACTGTTACCGCCAGATCGCACACTTCCAAAAAGTCAGCAGTGTGGGATTTTTTTAATGTGTGTGCCTCTGACAAAAGCATTGTAATTTGCAATGAGTGCAGTCAGAAACTGAGCCTTGGTAAGCCCAACAGCCACATAGGTACAACTTCTATGCGAAGGCACATGAGCGGCAAGCACAAAGCACTTTGGGAGCAACACCTCAAAGGCAACAGGCAAACTAAAAGCCACACTCCTTCTGGTCCAGCATCTTACTGCTCTACCTCTGCTCTCCTTGACCCGTCTGAACCACCCTCCACTCCGCCTTCCACCTTGACCACCTGTTCCCATTCCCAGTCATCTGCCACCAGCCAAGTTTCTGTGAAGGCCATGTTTGAGCGTAAGAAGCCAATGTCTGACTGTCACCCCCTTGCCCGGCGTCTGACAGCTGGCTTGTCTGCACTCTTAGCCCGCCAGCTTTTACCATACCAGCTGGTGGACTCTGAGGCCTTCCGCAAATTTGTAGCAATTGGGACACCGCAGTGGAAGGTACCCAGCCGCAATTTTTTTTCTAAAAAGGGAATACCACACCTGTACCAACATGTGCAGAGCCAAGTTACCGCATCTCTGTCACTTAGTGTTGGGCCAAAGGTCCATATGACTACTGACGCATGGTCCTCCAAGCATGGTCAGGGCAGGTATGTCACCTACACTGCCCACTGGGTGAACTTGGTAATGGCTGGGAAGCAGGGAATGGGTAGCTCAACAACAACAGTGGAGTTGGTGTCACCGCCACGGATTGCACGCGGTTCTGCCACCACCTCTACTCCTCCATCGCTCTCTACCTCGTCTTCTTCTTCTTCTTACTCTGCTGCTGGATCCTCCTTCTCCTCCTCCACACCTGTGCACCCCCAGCTCCCCCTAGGCTATTCGACGTGCCAGGTACGCCGTTGTCACGCTGTCTTGGGGATGACGTGCCTGGAAAGCAAAAACCATACCGGATCTGTACTCCTGTCATCTCTGCAGTCACAGGCCGATCGGTGGCTGACCCCACACCAACTGCAGATCGGAAAAGTGGTGTGTGACAATGGAAGCAATCTGTTGGCAGCGTTGAGACTAGGCAATTTAACACATGTGCCCTGCATGGCACATGTGTTAAATTTAATAGTCCAACGTTTTGTCTCCAAGTACCCAGGATTCCAGGACGTTCTCACCCAGTCCAGAAAGGTGTCGGCCCATTTCAGACGTTCCTACACAGCCATGGCACGCCTTGCTGACATTCAGCAGCGCTACAACATGCCAGTCAGGCGTTTGATTTCTGACAGCCAGACTCGCTGGAATTCAACGCTCCTTATGTTGGAACGTCTGCTGCAACAACAAAGGGCCGTCAACGAGTACCTTTTTGAACTGGGTGGTAGGACTGGATCTGCACAGCTGGGGATTTTTTCCCCCGTTACTGGGTGCTTATGCGCGATGCCTGCAGGCTCATGCGACCTTTTGAAGAGGTGACAAATATGGTCAGTCGCACCGAAGGCACCATCAGCGACCTAATACCCTTCGCTTTCTTCCTGGAGCGTGCCGTGCGACGAGTGACAGATGAGGCTGTAGACCAGCGTGACGAGGAGCTGGAAGCGCACGATTTCTGGTCGGAATCACCAGAACGAACCCAGGCACCTGCTGCAACGCAGGGAGAGGTGCCAGAAGTGGAGTCGGAGGAGGAAGGTGGCTTTGTGGAGGAGGAGGACCAACAGGAGCAGGCTTCCCAGGGGGCTAGTGGTGACCTTTTGGGGACCCCTGGTCTTGTACGTGGCTGGGGGGAGGAGACCGTGGATGATGCAGTCCTTGATAATGAGGAAGCGGAGATGGATAGCTCTGCATCCAACCTTGTGAGAATGGGGTCTTTCATGCTGTCATGCCTGTTGAAGGACCCCCGTATCAAGAGGCTTAAGGAGAAGGACCTGTACTGGGTCGCAACGCTACTAGACCCTCGGTACAAGCATAAAGTGTCAGAAATGTTACCAACATACCACAAGTCCGAAAAGATGCGGCATTTACAAACCAGCCTGCAAAACATGTTGTACAATGCTTTTAAGGGTGATGTCACTTCAGGAACTCATCAACATTCCAGGGGCAGAGGTGCCAGTAATCCTGCCACGAGCACACCTGCAAGGACAAAGCCCTTTGGCCAGTCTGTAACGTCAGACATGCAAATGTTTTTCTGTCCAAGGCAGCGCCACAACCCTTCTGGATCCACCCTCAAAGAACGCCTCGACCGGCAGGTAGCGGACTACCTGGCATTAACTGCAGATATCGACACTCTGAGGAGCGATGAACCCCTGGACTACTGGGTGCGCAGGCTTGATCTGTGGCCAGAGCTGTCACAATTTGCCATGAACCTCTTGTCTTGCCCAGCCTCAAGTGTGCTCTCAGAAAGGACCTTCAGTGCAGCAGGAGGGATTGTAACTGAGAAGAGAACTCGCCTAGGTCACAAAAGTGTCGATTACCTGACCTTTATTAAAATGAATGAGGGGTGGATCTCGGAGGGTTACTGCACGCCGGAAGACTTGTTCTGACTTCTATGCAGCTGTCCTTCTCTTCAAGCCTCATGACTCCACACACAGCTGTCCTTTAGCGTCCTCCTCCTCCCTCCGCCACCGTTACAAACTAGGGTGCAAACCCTACTGGTTTAATTTTTTCTGGCCTCTGTGCTTCAGTGGCTGCAACCAAAAAAACTGGGCAAACAATGTCTACAAGGTCAACGTATGGCAAAAAATGACTATTTTCAGCATTTATATGGCATATTTTTTCTGGCAACTGTGCTTCAGTGGCTGCATCCAAAAAAATGCATATTTTCTGCATTTATATGGCATAATTTTTCTGGCCTCTGTGCTTCAGTGGCTGCAACCAAAAAAATGCATATTTTCTGCATTTATATGGCATAATTTTTCTGGCCTCTGTGCTTCAGTGGCTGCAACCAAAAAAATTTATATTTTCAGCATTTATATGGCATAATTTTTCTGGCAACTGTGCTTCAGTGGCTGCGACCAAAAAAATGACTATTTTCAGCATTTATATGGCATATTTTTTCTGGCCTCTGTGCTTCAGTGGCTGCGGCCAAAAAAACTGGGCAAACAATGCCTACAAGGTCAACGACGTTGACCTTGTAGGCATTGTTTGCCCAGTTTTTTTGGCCGCAGCCACTGAAGCACAGAGGCCAGAAAAAATATGCCATATAAATGCTGAAAATAGTCATTTTTTGCCATACGTTGACTCAACGTATATGGCAAAAAATGACTATTTTCAGCATTTATATGGCATATTTTTTCTGGCAACTGTGCTTCAGTGGCTGCGACCAAAAAAATGCATATTTTCTGCATTTATATGGCATAATTTTTCTGGCCTCTGTGCTTCAGTGGCTGCAACCAAAAAAATGTATATTTTCAGCATTTATATGGCATAATTTTTCTGTCAACTGTGCTTCAGTGGCTGCGACCAAAAAAATGCATGTTTTCTGCATTTATATGGCATAATTTTTCTGGCCTCTGTGCTTCAGTGGCTGCAACCAAAAAAGTTTATATTTTCAGCATTTATATGGCATAATTTTTCTGTCAACTGTGCTTCAGTGGCTGCGACCAAAAAAATGCATATTTTCTGCATTTATATGGCATAATTTTTCTGGCCTCTGTGCTTCAGTGGCTGCAACCAAAAAAATTTATATTTTCAGCATTTATATGGCATAATTTTTCTGGCAACTGTGCTTCAGTGGCTGCGTCCAAAAAAACTGGGCAAACAATGTCTACAAGGTCAACGTATGGCGAAAAATGACTATTTTCAGCATTTATATGGCATATTTTTTCTGGCAACTGTGCTTCAGTGGCTGCGTCCAAAAAAACTGGGCAAACAATGCCTACAAGGTCAACGTATGGCAGTTGTTTAAAGAGAACAGTAGATTACTAGCCAGCAAAGCTACCTAAGCTAAAATGTCCCTCAAATCCCTGCAGACTTCTGTCCCTCCAATACAGAGCAGTATCAAGCAGATTACTAGCCAGCAAACTTACTATCATCTGTCCCTGAAATCACTAACAGCTCTCCCCCTACACTATCTCTTCCAAGCACACACAGGCAGATTTTTCAGATACATTTTTGCCCTTGATCCCCCTCTGGCATGCCACTGTCCAGGTCGTTGCACCCTTTAAACAACTTTAAAATCATTTTTCTGGCCAGAAATGTCTTTTCTAGATGTTAAAGTTCGCCTTCCCATTGAAGTCTATGGGGTTCGCGAACCGTTCGCGAACCGCTCGCGTTTTTGCGCAAGTTCGCGAATATGTTCGCGAACTTTTTTTCCGACGTTCGCTACATCCCTACTGGCAGATAAAAGGCAAGGTAGAAGGCAGGTAATGGCACAGGCAGGGTTACTAGCAGGTAGGGTTGCCACCTTTTCTGGAAAAAAATACCGGCCTTCCTATATTCTTGCCGTTGTTTCCTATTAATAACATTGGCATCAAGCATCCTTTTCCCAGGCAGGTCAGTAAAATACCGGCCAGGTGGCAACCCTACTAGCAGGTAAGACAAGTCCAAGGTACAGCACAGCAAGGGTTTAAAAAGTCCAAAATACATGTGACAGTTCAGGAAAAACAATGGACATGCATGGCGATGGTCAAAAACAGGGGAGCAACTTTGTGTAATCGCCAAGCAACTTTTCCCTCTGGCAAATGGTAGTTGCTCCACAAATTCACTAAATTGTGGATTTTACTGAACGTTACCTCTATCACCAGAGTTTCCTTGGCCACCTCAGACCAGAGGAACTTCTGAAACAAAGCTACATCTTCCTCAATCTGATGTCAGTGACATCATATCCTGTACACAACTTTTCTATTTTTAAAGCAGGATTGCCTTCAAAAGTGCAAACTATTAAAGATTTTTGTGTGCACAGTTTTTTTAACACATTTGATGGGCCTGCCAAATATATTTTAGGGTGGGCTCATATTTATGGCATTAGAGGAGCTTTTATGTCTTTAGTCAAGAGTCAAGAGTGAGTTTATTGTCATTTCATCCATATACGTTTGTACAGTACACAGTGACAACAAAACAACGTTCCTCTAGGACCATGGTGCTAAACACAACATAGATGTACCGGACTACAAACAAAAAGTGCAAAAATATGCAACTCCTGCAAGACAGGTCAGCATTGTGCAGGACAAGACAATGCACACTCAGCAGATGTAATATGTTAAGTAAATAATGCTAAACATCAGACATGATGGGTGTATCATTGTGACATGACAGTAGCAAGAACATGATAAAGAACAAGACAAAGTGCAGATGTGCTCACAGGGAACAACTGTATCCAATAGCTATTCATCCATACAATGGGGTACAGTGGCTGTGTAACGTTGTGGTATATAGTAAGGTCAGATGGAGTGTGTGTGTGAGAGAGATCTGTCCGGTCCCTGAGTATACAGGAGAGACAGGTTGTTGGCTCTGAACCAGTCTGTTAACCGCTGCACCACCTCTCTGTATGGTGACTCGTCATTATTGCTGATGAGACCCAACCCGGTCGTGTCATCAGCGAATTTTATGATGTGATGTGTGCGGTGCGTGGCTGCACAGTCATGCGTCAGCAGAGTGAACAGAAGAGGACTAAGCACACAGCCTTGAGGGGCTCCGGTGCTCAGTGTGGTGTTTCTGGAGATGATGTTTCCAATCCTGACTGACTGAGGTCTGTCAGTTCGGAAGTCCAGAACCCAACTGCAGAGGGAGGTGTTCAGTCCAAGCAGGCTCAGCTTTTATATCAGAGACTGAGGAATGATAGTGTTGAATGCTGAACTGAAGTCTATGAACAGCATTCGAACGTAGGTGTCTTTTTAGTCCAGATGAGAGAGGGCCAGATGGAGGGTGGTGGCTATTGCATCGTCTGTTGAGCGATTTTGACGGTATGCGAACTGTAGGGGGTCCAGTGCTGGTGGCAGCAGGGTTTTGATGTGTTTCTTGACAAGCTTCTCAAAACACTTCATGATGATGGGGGTGAGTGCCACAGGACGGTAGTCATTGAGGCAGAACACTGATGACTTCTTCGGCACAGGGACAATGGTAGTGGTTTTGAAGCACTTCGGGACAGTGGAGGTGTTCAGGGATATGTTAAAGATGTCAGTGAAAACATGTGCCAGCTGATCTGCACATTCTCTTAGCACTTTTCCAGGGATATTGTCTGGTCCTGCAGCCTTCCGTTGGTTTACTCTTTCCAGAGTCATCCTCATGTCAGCCACCGTAGGACACAGTGCCTGGTCACTAGGCAGAGTGATGGTCTTCCTCATTCCTGTGTTGTTCTGTGCTTTAAACCGTGCATAGAGGTCATTCAGCGCATCTGCAACAGAGGCGTCACTGTCACAGGCAGATGGTGTTGACCTGTACTTTGTGATCGCCTGGATGCCCTGACATTTGTAATAAAAAGTGGCCACTTCAAGCATTTACACCAAAATCCCTAAAAAAGACATGGAAACGAGTTTTATGTGCCTCCCCTATTCAAATTGACCTAAGCGTAAGAAAGGGCATGCCAGAAAGGGCATGCCATAATTGCACTGCCAAAACAAATAAAGATAACTTAATTTATAGTGCTGGTATAACATGTTAACTAAGCCCATGTGATTAGGACAGTGGTTTCAACCTTTTTCGTATGTAAACTGAATTAAGTTTCTAAATCAGCTACAAAACCCAAAAATGTGCTTGGAACCACACATGGAAACCCTTAACACCACAGACACATTTTTGGGTCCTGTCCCATAGGTTAAGAATCCCCGCATTAATGTAATAATGATTCAGTTCTATCATATTTAAAACCTTATTCCTCTTTAGGCGTAAATGTTGAAATGGAATACAGTCTCAGAAATGCATTGGCTGGATCATTATCACCCCTAGAAGTCTATATTATCTAAAATTATAGATTCATAACTGTTCTGCTCTATACAGCATGCTCCATGTAACAGATTACTTTTCATCAATAAACTTTTAGAAATTATTAAATGCTGATAAGCCGTGTCCGTCTCATTGACACTGCATTAAGTAGGTATTAAATATATTCATTACTAATATGTAAATGTTCAATATTGAATTAAGCCCGTGGAAAAATATATTTGTGGTCACAGAATGGCTTCACCTCGAGGTCTGTTATATACATGGGTGTGGTTCTAGGCTTGACAAGTTTCTCTTCCGACTATAACCACAGTGTTTTGTTATATGAAAGGTGTGTGTCCTTGTTATGTTATTACTGCAGAAAAACAATTGCAGCAGTTCCTATTAGTCTTCTTACTACTAAGGAAGTTAATTATATGTGCACACTGGTGTTTAAAATGGAACTATGATGACAATATAAATGATAAAAAAAAAATCCTAATTGACCATACATTGGTTACTATGGAATGATTGACCAGATGTCAGATCTACATTCATTTAACTCTCTTCAAGCCCAACAACAGTATAACAGTCATTCAACCAAAGTTTCAATACATTTCTAAGAACAGCAAATATATATTTACTCCAAATTTTACCCTGACTTTCATGCTGGACTTTCAGGTGTACCTAGGAAAGCAAATGGCGATCATTCTTACTAATCCTCACCCAAACTGGTTTTCAGGCTCATCCCCAACCAATCACACCGACTTATGGGACACATTAATAACCTTGTGGACCTTACTAGCCACATATCTATCTCAAGCAATGTCTCCTGCTGCAGCTGATTTACAGTACTTGCTGGTTTTTAATATATAGTAAATAGCTTCAAAGCCACCCACTCCACTTTAAGTAAATGAAAAGAATGTAATTATACAGCTAATTGTAGGTTAATGAGATGTCTTTACATTCTGGTTCATCTTTATATTCATTAACAATGTGTATAAATATGACAATGACAATATAATATACATCATACAATATTCATTTACATTTACGGGCCCATTTACAAATGGAAGCACAAGTCCAATAACATGAACAAAATGATTTGTGTCTATATCTTGCATTTTGCACATACTGCTGCATTCATAAATAAGTTGTCTTCTTGGGTATTTAAGAACAGAGACAGCTGAAGTAGTGGGCACAGGCTGATTCTTGCCAATTATTAATTAATATGTGCAAAACAATCTTCCCCAATTTCATGGGGAAAAAATATTTTACAGGACGGCCCAGTACGCACTAGACTGCGTTTCTTTATTCATTCTTTATATAAATGTGAACATTTCACAGCCAATCTGTTTCCCTGTATATATTCAATTTTATGTTAATTGAGATTCAAATAAATTGTTGTTTATGTGCAAATTTAAAATAAAGTTCAGCATCTTGAAGTCCAAGTTACTGAATCCCCCCAGTCCATTCCTTTCAGGAGTATTGAACATTTTGTACTAAGTCGTGGCACAAGTAGAACAGACATTTGCATAGCACACTGCTGGCTGTTTACAGCCCTTTCAGTTTTTATCATTGGGATGCGAAGGACATTTTTGGCTCTGGTGTGAAAACTGAAAGTGCCTAGTTTATCACTACAGTATTGGACTGGCTATTTGTTCTTTGGTGCAAAGTTTATGCAAAGCAAAAATATTATATATAAAGGTTACCCAACAAAGCACTTGTGACAGAACAGCCCCTGGGAGTCGTGCTTGCTGCCAGTCTATATGTGGTTTAGATGTTGCAGGAAAAGGAGGCAAGGTTCTTTTCAAAACAGTTATTGTGTTGGAGCCAACTCAAAAACAAAGAGAATTAAATTGGTACATCTGAGCACAAACAGGAATGCTATTACATTGTAGCATTGGCTTGCTAACTGAGCAAAAGCAAAAAAAAACTAATTTCCTTGGGTTTCCCATTTCAGCCTTCAAAGCGTAACTGTTCCGTTCTGCTTCTTGGTATCCCCTGTCTCTTGTTCTAAAGGCCTTGCCAATTACTCCCTCTTTTCGTTGGGACCTTCATAATGTCTGCCTTGCAGAACTATTCTATTGGTCATTATCTGCTTCGTATTTACTTTCACTCTGCTCTTGGAATGTTACATCCATGGATTAGGGATAAGCCAAACATTATTTCGCCATATGCGCCCATGTAAAAATTGACTTCTTTTAGGATTGTCGCAAACTCACTATGAGTGAAATATTGTGATTTTGATCTTTCTGATTTTTTATCTTTGGCAGTTATTGGTGTGCTTATGGGAATATTTCACATGTTTTATGCAGAATCAGGCATCATTTCTACATCGTATTTTCAGTATTGGCTGTAGTGTTTAAAGGGGCTAACTTGGTCTGAAAAGTGAGCTTTGAGCCCACAACTAAAATGGGCACTGTAGTTACATAGTAGATGAAGCTGTCCATGAAGTTCAAGATTACAAATTTATGCATTAGTAGGGGTTCACTTTATGTATTGCATGGTATTTGTTCTTCTCATCATGGTCTCTATTTGAACATTTCCAAAATGTTTCTTTAGGAAGTTTGGATGTTACCTGTCCTCCAGGGAATCTAATGAAACCAGCTTAGAGGTATAAAAACCCAATGAGACAAATGGGAGCCCTCACTTCTGCAAGATGATTAAAGGGGTGGTTCACCTTTAGGTTAGCTTATAGTATGTTATAGAATGGCTAATTCTAAGCAACTTTTTACTTAATTTTTTTTTCTTTTTTATAGTCTATAGTTATTTGTTTTCTTCTTCTGACTCTTTCCAGCATTCAAATTGGGCCACTGACTCCATTTAGAATAAATAAATGCTCTGTAAGGCTACAAATAGATTGTTATTGCTACTTTTTATTACCCATCTCTCAATTTGGGCCCTGTCCTGGTATAATCAAATCTCTTATTCAAATTAAGGCATGGTTGCTAGGGTAATTTGGACTCTAGCAACCATATTGCTGAAATTGCAAACTGGAGAGCTGCTGAATAAAAAAATAAATAACTCAAAAACCACAAATAAAACAAAATGAAAGCCAACTGCAAATTGTCTCTGCAAAAAGTCCCAATTGCAGGCCCGGATATGCGGAAAGGCCACAAAGACAAATTACTAGAAAGGCTTGTTTACAAAGCCTGATCCAGCATCTCAATCACAACTCCCTCCTCGACCCCTTGCAATCTGGCTTCCGCCCATCACACTCGACTGAAACTGCACTCACCAAAGTAACCAATGATCTTCTATTGGCAAAGTCTAAAGGTCACTATTCCATTCTAATCCTTCTAGATCTCTCTGCAGCCTTTGACACAGTTGACCACACACTCCTCCTTGACACTCTACACTCAGCTGGCATTTGGGACACTGCTCTTTCATGGTTTACATCTTATCTGTCTGACCGTTCCTTTAAAGTTTCCTTCTCTAACTCTACTTCTACTACTTTCCCACTCTCTGTTGGAGTTCCTCAAGGCTCTGTTCTTGGCCCCTGCTGTTCTCGCTCTATACAACTTCACTAGGAAAACTTATTCAGCCATTTGGACTTCAATATCGCCTTGATCTTTCTAATTCTGTCCTTTCCCAAGTCACAGACTGTCTCTCTGCTGTCTCCTCCTGGATATCACAGTGCCACCTGAAACTGAACCTTTCTAAAACAGAACTCATTATATTTCCTTCAAGATCTTCCCCTGTCCTTCAGATATCACTCACCGTAAACAACACCACCTTTCATTCCACCACACAGGCACGCTGCCTAGGAGTCATCTTAGACTCTCATCTGTCTTTTTCACCACACATTCAAACACTTGCAAAATCTTGCCGTATTCAACTGCGCAACATTGCTCGAAAACGACCATTTCTCAGTTCAGAATCAACTAAAACACTGATTCAGTCTCTCATCATCTCCCGCCTTGATTACTGCAACTTACTCCTCACAGGTATTCCAACAAGTCACCTTTCACAACTCCAATCTGTTCTAAACATGGCCGCTAGACTCATTCATCTAGCTTGCCAGATGCTCCCATATGTATGTCCCTTCACTGGCTCCCAATCTCTTCTAGAATCAAATTCAAATTACTTACACTCACATTCAAGGCCCTTAATAATGAAACCCCTCCCTATATTTCATCTCTAATCTCCAAATACACTCCTTCACGAAACCTTCGTCTACAAGACTTCTCTCAGGCTTCTGCTTTTCTCTGGAACTCTCTGCCACAAGCTGTCAGACTTTCTCCTTCTTTCCAAACTTTCAAGCGCTCCTTAAAGACCCATCTGTTTAAAGAGGCTTATCTGATATACCTTAATTAATCATTGCTGTATCAAAAATGACAAAATGTTTATATAATCCTAATGTCTCAATTGTACCCTAACCTTTTAGTTTGTAAACTCTAATCTCTAGGTCCTTCTAATCCTATTGTATTCTGTAATCCTTGTTTGTTATCCACCATTTATTCCCTGTTTGCAATAACTGCAGTAAAGCACTGCGTATCTTGACAGCGCTATATAAATAAATGATGATGATGATGATGATGAAAGACCTGGGCCTAGGGTGGCAGAATTTTAGGGGGCGGCATGCCCAGCCACAGCCGCATTGGTTAGGAAACACTGTAAAGTAAAGTGGAACCTTTCTGGTAATGGGGCTTAGTTACCTACCAAGCTACATGAGTTGTTGGCATGAACCATCTGTCTGTGAATGTGGAGAAAGCTTTATTAAAAGAGCAGCTGCTATAAGGGTCAACGTCATCATTGTTTGTAGTTCTCTGGGAGTGGCTGGTATCTAAGGGCTAAGAGATTCCATTCTCTAACTACAGGCTGAGGCAAGGGGCTTCTTAGGAAGACCATATTTTGCATTCCAAAGCCTTGCCAGTTACATTGCTGGATTAAATCAGCTGACAAGCTTTTGTGTAGTTTGAAAATAAATATGAACTGTAACCTGACAGCTTGCCAGTACAATTAGAATCCAAATTTAAATCAAGATCAGTGCGTGAAGTCAAGGAACAGGACTGAGGAACAGAATTTTCCAACATCAGTTATCTTTGTTGTGCTATTAAGATTGTTTGACTATATTTGCCAATTTTTCTCCATACAAGAGCTCCCTTATGTATACAAACATTTGTATTCTCAAAGGAACTATGCTAAATATTCTCCATGGGTAAATCATTCTGCTTGTTTCTAAATCTAACAGCCAAACAATTCAGGGTAAAAAAAAAAAAATAAATTTGTGGCTTAAATGATGCACGTTTTTCAAAACAATTTTCCCTAGTAAGTCTCTGATGCTTGCTTATTTTGTGTATGTGTAGCGCTATAGTAAATTGAGTGGCACCGTCTCTACTAAGAGCTTATTCTAATATATATTTGTGCTCTGGATGAGACCTTTCTCTCAGGGGTGAAGCCCTCGCAGTGTGGAGGCAGGGTGTAGTGGAACTGTAACAAAGTGCTATGCAGAATAATTGGGCGCCAGTGGTTCTTTTTTAACCAGAGAACATAGTTTATTCAACAGCTTCATCCACATAGGAGTTCATAGAAATCAACAGGAACATAGAGCAACAGCGAATAGCATATACTCACAAGCAGCAATGAACAGCTCAGTCCCTGCAGGCAAGGGAACATACACAGCAGCAATTGAAGGTACACTCAGCTTTCAGCCTTTTCCCTAAGTGAAAACCAGGGTAATATCTACATCCTTAAGTCTGTACTCTTAGGGGCAAATTTACTAACCTCCGAAAAATTGGCCAGTGACGGCTTCACTCACAGCGAACACTGTTCGCAGGTATAGACTTGACAGGACAATGCTAATTCACTAAAATCCGATGTTGCACCAGAGCGCCGAACGCTGGCAAAGTTGCACTAGCATTAATGCACCAAGCAAAGCGAAGTTGCGCTAGCGTTGCCTAATTTGCATATGGCGGAAAGTTAAAGTTCAATGGACGTATATGTTGCAGCAAATACATTACGCTACACAAGCCCAGGGGACCTTAATAAAATAAAATAGAGTTGTTATATTGCCCTACACATGAGCCCACTGTATAGTTTATGTGCCATATGTTAGGAAATGTAGGGGGAAGCGGGTTAACCCAAAACATTTTACGCTCTTTTGCAGCCTATCACCCTGAAAAAAGGAAAAGACACCGGCGTTTTTTGGGACTTAGAAAATTTTTCAACTAAGTTTTGAGGAAGTCCTATCTACTCTATTGCACTTCGCCTGGTCTGAGGTGGTGAAGGCAAGTCTGGTGCAAGAGTTAACATAGCACATGGCTACCCAGACCTTTATACTATAGCACAGTGCCATCTACTGGTCACTAGAGAACTCCAGGGGCAAAGCTTAAGGCAGAATAATGCAATAGGTCCCCCATTACGACCCATTTAGGCGTCTATAACACTAGGGATTTGCCTGCCAATATTATTATTAAGGGTGGCTAATTTAACAGACCCCTATATATGTATAGTACATATAAGGGATCCGTTATCTGGAAACCAATTATACAGAAAGCTTATGTCCCAAATACTCCATTCTAAATAATGCTAATTTAGAATTTAATTAAAACTGATTTCCTTTATTTCTATAATAGTAAAACAGTAACTTGTACTTGGTCCCAACTAAGATATACTGTAAGTAATCTTTATTTCTATGTAAAACAACCCTATTGGGTTTAATTAATGTTTACATGATTTTTTGTAGACTTAAAGTGTGGAGATCAAAAATATAGAAAGACCCCTTATCTTGGAAAACCCAGGTCCAAGCATTTTGGATAACAGGTCCCATATGTGTATATGCTAGGGATGCAACCAATCAACTATTTTCTCATGAAAGATTCAGGCAGAATACAGAACTGAATCCGAATCCTAATTTGCATAAAGGAAGGGGAAAAGTGGAAAACAGTTTTTTACTTCCTGGTTTTGTGCCAAAAATCTGGCCATATGTGTCCATATTTTGTCAGCCAGTGTGGCTAATTATGACCTTAAGGCCTGAGAATGTATAGCATCTCAAGATGACAGCCCTTATACAGATAGGATAGCCACCTTTTCTGGAAAAAAATACCGGCTTTCCTATATATTTAGCTTTTTTCCCTATTAATAACATTGGGGTCGACCATCATTTTAACCGGCCAGGCCAGTAAAATACCGGCCAGTTGGCAACCGTACATACAGATACAATTTCTGTGTGAATTCTTATCAAAGTATTTCCTGAAGGAGGTTATTTAACATTTTCTATAAGTATATTAAGATCAGGTAAAAATTATTATACACTGTAATAATTGTATATTTTCTCCACTATTCCGGTTATAAGTTCTTAATTGAAGCCAGATCTGAGGGCAGGAACTGTTTGCACTATTGCTGGTCTTTACCTAAGCTTCACTTAACAGGCATTATGGATGGCTGAGGTTACTAATAGTGAAAACCCAGGAAAACCCAAAGTAATGCCTTATGTAATGTGAGAATACTTATGAGAGCGCATGTATGTATTTGCTTCCCAGGAGCACTGACCTTCTGAGCTGGATTCAGCAGTGCGGGATTGTGGAATATACACTAGAGAACACTAAATACCTCCTCTGTCATTCACATAGCACAAAGCATTGGGGGAGGGCAGGATTAAAAATAAATAACACATGCATAGGGAACTTGTTTTGTAACCTGATAACACCCCACTTGAGGTCAGCCTCCATAACACTTCATTTCTATGTATTTATTTATTTTAGCAATAAAATTATCAGGCTAGAACAGTCGCCTAGTAATTGCTTGTATACACATTTAAAATAGTCCCTTTGTGTAGGATAAAAAAGACAGCAGAATGTAAAGTAAAGCAGCCTGTGATCCCTTAGCTTGGCTTGGTTGCCAGGCACCAATCTGGATTCTATAGCTTACACAAGCTAAAAACACAGGGCTGAATACATCCATGAATTGCAGGACATGAGCAAGATACAAATGTATACAAGTGCATTCCTGACACACCAACAAACTTGTATTTATTACTTTGACTAGCACCACATGTGGTGGGATAGTGGATTTTTATTTTTGTTTATAGAATTTTCACCTGTATGGTAATGCTTAAGCTGGCAATTGTCTGTAGGGGCCCCAATTGGCCACCATGTGAAAGGATATTATAAGGCAATACCCCAACCTATTTTACCCATGAGTCACATTCAAATGTAAAAAGAGTTGGGGAGCAACACAAGCATGCAAACAATTCCCTGGGGTGCCAAATAAGGACTGTGATTGGCTATTTGGTGGACTGATGGCTTACAGGAGGTTCAGTTTGGCAGTATATTTGATTTTATGCAACCAAAACTTGCCTCCAAACCAGGAATTCCAAAATAAGCAAGTGCTTTGAGGCCACTGGGAGCAACATCCAACAGGTTGGTGAGCAACATGTTGCTTGTGAGCCACTGGATGGGGATCACTGCCCACCATCAAGCCTGGCGAGGTAGAAAAATAATTAAGCCTTTGTAAATGACCTCTACACCACCTGAACAACAAATGGCTTTGTGTGTTTCTCATGAAACCAACATCTAATTATTCAAATTCTCTGCAGCATGGCACACAAGCTTTTTTTCTGTTGAACTTAGTTATACTGAATAGTGATGGGTGAATTTATTCGTCTGGTGCAAATTCGTGGCGAATTTGGCTGTTTTGCAGTCGGCAGATAAATTTGCGAATTCGCTGGCAAAAATTTGTGAAAAATGGATTCGTGAAAAATGTATGACTCCAGCCAATACACAGATGGCCATTGGCTTTAATGGGCGCCAGCGTCAAAGTTAATTTTGATGATGGCGAATTGTCGCTGGCGTCAAAATCGCCGTTTTGTGAATTTTTTGCCAGTTTCGCGGGAAATTCTCTACATTAGTTGCGAAGCGAAATGGGACAAATTCGTCCAACTACTGAAGTGGTTTTGCAAAATAGATGAACCCTACTTACCAGTGAGAAAGGCCATGACTCCCTGGGCCCATAGAGCACTGAGTAGCGTATAAGATCATGTTGTTTGCTTACTTCTTCTTTCCTTTCTTTTTCTATAAAAAAACACAAACAACAATTAATGTTGATATTAATTTTAAAAAAAAGTAAAAGTACTTGGTAAGTAAAGTGCAAGTGATCAGTAGATTAGTTATTCTTTATATTTGATATATTTCTATATTTTATGGCAAAACATTTACATCTAACACATGTTAATGGAACCAACACAGATTTGAAACAAGGAGCCAGAGTGACCAAATCTGAATGCAGTGGCATGACAAGGGCTGCTGAACAACTAGTTGCACCAGGGGTCACTCACCCTTACCAAGCAGAGAATAGTATATATCCCTAGATAAAAATATACAAATAGCAGTATACAGAAAATGCCATAAATGCAACAAAAGAAAAAAAAAAGTCAAATGATTGTCTGAAATTCAGGTTTTTCAGAAGGAGAAGCAAAGATATTTGCAACAGTGTAACTGTATCTGACATCACAAGATTTCTTTCACTGCCATGTCTTTCTGGCTGAGTAGTCAAAAAGCCTGAAAAGAAATCTTGTTCCTTGATATCATTACTGAATATCACCAGATCAGTGGATACGGCTCCCAGACACTGAAATTCCTCTTGCTGACAGCCCTGCACCAAAATGAAATCTTTTGAAAAAAAAGTATGCTTCAAATTGGATAAACTTTAAATTCAATTAAATAAAACTTTTTTTTTGTTTTTTATAGTTAGTAACTAAGGCTCTTCAGTGGTTTATACTCTTCCTATGCATTATGTTTGGCATTTATGGAATGGGCATTGCAACATGGTGAATCTACTATAAACATACAGTAATTAATATGAGGGGGTATTTTTTCAGATATATTAAAAAAGACTATACCTAAAACAAATAATCAATCAAATTTATATCTATAACATTAATTGAAAATCATATTATGAAGTATTTAAGCATATTTATCTTTTTAGTTTATTAATTCTACCCCCACCACAGAAAAAGGGGAGGAAGGGGAACTGGAAAGAGAGTTAAAGTGGAACATGGGCAGGATTAGAACAAAGGCATGAGAAAGGGGGAATGAGGGGGAGGGTGGAGACAGATATTGGGTATAGAAAGGAGGGGGGAATATATGAAGGGGCAGATTTGTAGAGTATAATGTTGCTTTTGCATGTCATTAATAAAAAAATGCAAATAGAAACAGCACTCACACACATATAGATCTACGCCAAATTGATGGTCCTGTCTGTTCCAGTATTTGGATTCACAGTTAATCAATATTCTAAAAGATAATAATGAGATAGTATAATTATATTATAAGGCACTCCCTGTCAAATTCAGTTCTGTACTGGATGTCTAGGGAACCTTAAGGTTATGCCACAACCAATCATAAGTTGCTAGCTGTTGTCAGTGTTCATTTGGAAATTAACCTTTGTCATGTAGAAATTACCATGCCTATGATATAATCATTGATGAAGTGCCTTATCTTGTACGATATAAAAAATCCCATTACAAATAAACTGACAGAATGTAACAAAGGTTCCTAGTTTGGATCATAGTGAAGTTTTTAAACTAAAGCTCCCAGAATCCACGTTTGTATTTCAACAACTGGAAGCTGGAAGGGTTGATAACTACTTTTCTGCTCTAGCGTAATAGGACTTGGTGTGGCTCTGAGATTTGCTCTTGCTGTGCCTGCTTAATTTGGACCCTAATTCTGAAAGCCACAGAAGATTGCACTTCAATAGAGTGAATAATTTATATGTAGCACTTTCACAACAGCAAGGCAATACAGCTTTTATGCCTGTCTAATTATGGAATGAGCGAGGGAGCATTATCTGGTATTTTCCACTGAATTAGCAAAACAAGATACACAGGGAAAAATCCTGAGCCTTTCAGAAGCAGACATGATCTCAGTATAATTTAATGTGTCCGAAGAGCAGGGCTAAAATGGACAGGATGTTTGTATAAGGCCATTGAAAGGATTGCACTGTTGTAGACATACAATAGTCCAGAGTGAACTTGGGTGTCTCATGGTATCAAAATAAAATGCAGATTACATTTCTACAATCTACCGTGCCATTCATTAGGCTTATGGCACACTGGTTGTATTTCGAAACTTGTGGAAAAGGAATAACCTGGCTGAGGAACTTGTAATTACATAGGCTTCTCAGCAGGATTCAGATGCTCCTCCACTGGTATTTTTCAAAAAGTCCTAAACCCTACTCCGAGTTGATGTGTTTCTCAACATTTTACAAAGCAAAGCCTTCTCCAAAACAAGAACCTTAAACCATATGGTTTAGTACCATAGTAACTATAAGTTCACTGCCCTAAACAAAGGAACACTATTAAGAAGTTTCAAATAAACAGAATGCCATTTATACATTTTCATTATCATTTCAATACTTTGTAAGCTCCTGGGAGCATGAGTTAAGTGAATGATGAATATTTTTTGTAAAGTAATATGTAAACATGCTGGGGCTATATCAATAAAGTACAAGATCTGGATTATCCGTTTTTGTATTACAGTCACGTTTTTACCATAAATAAATCTAAATTTACTTACGATGACATTTAAAAGGATATACAGTATATATATTTGTCTAATTTGAAATATACAGTTGTAATTGGAACTTCTTGTTAAAGACAATGCTTGTTTTACAGAGCTTTTCGTCTGTAGGGCATATAAATTGCACATGGATAGCTAGTTCACTCCTTACAAATGGCAGAATCTTACAAAGGGCATTAATCTGTAAGTCAGTTATCAAGCTGTCAGCAAATCCATTAGAAGCATCTGGCAATTATTTGGATGTCCCTGGACTGATTGTAGCTAGTGAATACAGTTCCATCTACCCTTATCGTTCATCTCCTAAAAACATTATGGATTTTTAAGTCTTTATAAAAAGTATGAAGTATTTTTAAAGTGCCAACATATTCTACTGCACTGCACAATAGAGGGAGGGTGTATACTAGTGATAGGCAAATTTATTCGAAAAGGGGCAAATTCGCGGCGAATTTGAGAAACTGCAGCGAAAATACGCCAGTGAAAATTCTCTATATATTCTATATGTATATTTGACGCCAAAGACAATTCCGATGCTGGCGACAATTCTAGGCTCCCGTTGACTTTAATGGGCGTCAGAATTGTCGCCAGTGTCAGAATTGTCGCCGGCGTCAAAATTCGCGATTCGCCACTTTTTCACCATTTCGCGAATTTCCCAGCGAAGACTATATAGGCTACATACTGAAATATAACCAATAACCATTACAAAAGGTAAAGAGGGCCCTGATCAATAGAGCTTACTATCTAAAGTTGTTTGTATTAATTATTTTCTGTATTAAAACCCATTTATAGTAACAAAGAAAATAATTGTTTACTGATTCACAAAGTCGCTTGTAGACTTGCATTGCTTTCAGAATGACATAATGCTTGTCCTTTTAGAGAATCTTACCAAAGTGACCACATATCACTGAACTCTAATACTCCATGGGAAAGAATAGGCATTGATTGTTTTAAAGCGCTGAATCACTACTGAAACACGTAAAAAAGTCAAAAGGTTTTGTTAAAACACTTTCTGGGCTGCTAGGGATTTTTCTCATGGACTCTTGCACACCTTGTGGACTTTTTCCTTCTCTTTCCCTATTCTGGTTTTCTATTATAACTTGTTGCTTGTATTTTCTCAATGGTGAAAATCCCAATCTAGAATTGTGCAAGGTTCCATCGGAAATTCTCCATGGCACTTGAGAATTCTTTAGTAAGTGGAGTGACAGAAACATTTCCATTCAAACAATGATGTGCCCATTGGTTTCAATGGACCTTGGCAGGTCTGAGCTACTATACTTTCTCATTTCTATCCACAAATAGAAAATAATTCCAACTAAGAAGGTTTTTTTTCTTGATCTTTGATAAATTAGAGAAATTAGAGAAAGCTAGCATCAACATGTTTGCCCCCTAGAACCCAACACCTGGGCCTGTATGCTTTTAGTTAGTACCAATTCAAATCTAAGTGCTCCATAACTCATGTCCATACAAAAAAAAGAGGGCAATTCAATTAAAAACACTGACAACTACTGCTTTAACTTGCTTCCCATATGTTATAATATTCAGTATCCATGGGGACCTTGGTACATGCTACTCTGAGTGATTCCCTGCTTGCATCATTTTGTCACTTGATCATGCAGTGAAATGACGGAATTGGAAACATTTTACAGCTGATCTTCTTTCTGTCAAGGACAGTTCTAATGAATCTGATACATATTAAAGTTATAATTTGAAGGTGGAAAAAAGACCCTTCAACTTAGTAGAAATAAGAGATGGGGCGTTCCAAAAATGAAACCACATTTTTAACACATTGCACAAAAACAAAAGCACATTGTACTACAACGTAAATAGGAAAACAGCTGTTTGTAAGTGAGGTTCTCAAACTTCTGTGAGTACAGATGACACCAGAATCAGGCTGAGATCCAGCCCCCTTCACTCTGCCCCCACCTTCCTCTCGCTCCCTCAGCTTTTCTGTTCTCTCCCTCTGAACATCATAGCTGCTGCTGCTAGCAATGTGCTGTATGCTAGCCACAAACTGAAGACAAGCTGCTGACTGATCTCTTTCTTTGGCACCAAGGCTAAGCTTGGGTAGCCTGGGCATGTTGGAAGTATAATCAGATGCAATGGATCTAGAGGGGTTGCTATGAAGCTTTGTGGATAAATAAAAAGCTACAAAGCTAAACTGGGACGATTGCCATCCACCCACATCCTATAAGGTAAGAGGATACCAATGAGTTGGGTTAATCACTTTATGGCTTGACAGAGCTGCATTGTTGCCTGGTCTTTTATTTGTATGTCACTGTGTCCTGGAATGCATTCGATGACTAGTTTTTAGGGATTAAAAGAACTGAGAGCAAAACTGTAGAAAATGGTATGCAAGAAAAAAATTACAGATATTAGGGGACACTATCAATCAAATATTTAATATAATAAAACTGTAAAATGTGGATTTGTCTGTATTAAGCCCCTGGGTCATCTGATTCTCAGCATAGTGCTTAACTAGTGCTTGTATAGTCAGTACAAGCTGGCATTCAGCTCTCTGACTGCCAGGCTTGTGACAAATGTTTCACTAGCACACAAATATTACTCAATGCATACAGCAATCTCAGCTAAAATACAGGTATGTATATGTTGTGTATGTATAGTATGTATGTATAATGGGAGTTGTACAAAAGCCGCAACACTGCAGACCAACTCTTCATTGAACAAATATACATACAAACTCTCTTACACACACACATATACTGTGAGCAAATTGCTGATGCCTACATTCTGTTCAACAGGCTGTAATTTACCATGGCAGCACAAGACTGGAAGTGATATGCACAGATTAAATCCCATTCCTCCAACCTGTTGATAACAAGCATTTGAAAATTGCTTGTTTTAATATCATTCGTTTTTTTTCTCTTAAGACATATTCACTATTGCCGTAATGCTGTTTTTACTTTTCTGAAACCGTAATACAAACTGTCATTTTTGATACACCTACAGTATACAAGAAACATTTCACAAAACAAAGAGCTTGTTGCAACTATCTGTTTGTGGATGTGAATGTACAGTGGTTTCATATACTGTATAACTAAATGTAATTAATACTTGTATATTAATAAGTACCTTATATATTAAATTTACTTTTACTGCTTGTTCAAATTGAAATGAAACACTTAAATGACAAGGAAACCCTAATCACTTCTGTGTTGCCAAAATTCTGCTTTGCCTGATTCATAAATATCGGTCCATCTGTGTAAGGATAAATTATTGTTGAAGAAACTGAAAATGTTTAATGTGCCACTTAGTGTTGGCCCTTGGGTGACAGTTTTGAGCAACTGCAGCGAGATTCCTTTCGCTTAAACTAAGATGGTCAGAACTGAAAAATGGGGTGATTGGGAGTTTCAGATATGTGGTGATATTAAAAAACGATAAACTCAGAAAGTACTCCTGTAGGAATGGCAAAGAATATACTGCAGGGGACATTACCTGCACTAGCATTAAATATATGTAGCCTTGAAGTCCAAACTTCCAGTTTTACACAGTAGGTTTGGGTCTTAGACATGGCAGTAGCAGCATTCTCTAAAGCCCATCTGTCCAACTGGATGCCCATGGTCCAGATCTGTCCTTTCAAGGTATTTTAATGGTGCCAGTTCCCTCAAGAAATTCTTAGACATTGTGTTCCAGACTCTGGACCCAAGGTAGACCAAAGCCCAGAGGAGAGGTTAAATGGTGGCTTGACATGTTGTGGCAGCAAGACCCAGTGGCAGGTTTAGACATGTTGGTCAGTGCTGAAAATTTGGGTGATGGGGGTCAAATATGAGGTGAATACTTAATTTGTTGTTTTGTGTTGGAGGTCACCTTTTAACCTTTAGGGGCACAAGTCACTCATTCCACAGCCCACTTGCAAGTTAAAAGAATTAAATGGTAAAACTGGGATACCACTGGTGTGGACAAGTAGCAGTACATTATTCAGTTGTTCCCCTAGAGTCAAGAACAATTCCATTAAAGGAACTGGCATTTGAAGCCACCTTAATTTGGAACCAACAAAATAAACCTTAAATATGAATGAAATATGATTTTTTTTATTTGTCCTGTTAAATAAGTTATAGCGGTTTTGTAGCAGAAGCTGTTGATGAGGTTAAAAGGGCCACAGATGCCTTTATATGAATAAGCAACACAATGTGGCTGAAGACTAATAAAGCAGCATTAGGAAGAGTATAACGTTTGGCAGTATCTGAGAAAGTATCTGAGATGTGTGAATGTATGACATCAGTAGGGAGCTCTATTAGACAGAGGAAGAGCTTTCTAACAATAAGGTGACGATCAGAATGACATAGCTAAAGACTGGGTGCTCTACAAGATAAGTAGTTCTGCGTAAAACCAGAGAATGAGGTCAGCATTTACTAGATATCTTGTTGTCTAAAGTCTGTATCATTGTCTGACTTGAAAGAGCTTGCCTTATATGTTTTTCTGCAGCAGCATCGTAACTTATATAATAATGATTTTCCAACCTACGTAATTCTATCAACCACCTAACATACTGTAGATAATGATAAGGCTTTTCAACCTATTACATTTTTCCTAAAAAAATATTGTTCTGTTATCGGTGTTATTTGTATCCTGCCATTTTAAGCTGAAGACTCTTATGACTATTACTCTAAATATGTATTTTCTTTGTTGCAAATCAAGGACCCACATGATTTGTTTTCGAGATGAAATGACAACCAGATAATGTTTCTCTTCCATTTCTTTTATTAACTGGTCATTATTGAAAGTGTTAACACTGCAATTTGTTCCTATTTATTTTGCCTGGTTCCTGCAATTGGGGTACTCAGTAATAAATGGAGCTCCCTTTTTCGACTTCAACAAGCTTCTTTTGGATAGGTAGTCATATAACCAGTGCAGTGCGTTTATGATTAAGAAACCAAACATCTGATATTATCACAATTACAACTGGTATTCTGATGAGAAGAAGAAATAGTGCATCCTTTTACCTATGGGGAGAAAAAGCACATTTCAATTGGAATCCTATAATAGTACTCAAATAGCATCATAGAGGTCAGTTGAACCAAAGTAAAGCAACTGCTCATGTGACTGCCTTCATTTATCACAAATTTTCTGCACAACAAGCTACTACTGTACTGAATTGATGTCAACTCACTGATAAAACAATCACTAATGTACCTTTTTATAAAGCAATTAAAAGTTGTCTCTGCACACCTTAATCCGTTATATAATCGATTACAACACATTAAAACTGTTGCTTATTGGCCTATAAAAGAGCAAAAATGTACTTCATAATGTGAATGAATGGCAGAAAAATAAAAATGGGAAAACATTATTGTAGCTCTTTGTTTTGTCTCTTTAGGAATCTTTGTTAAAAATGCACCTTAATTAGGACACGTTTTGGGCACCGTTCTTTTCAAAAGACCAGGCGATTAGTCGCCAGGCGACAAAATCTCCCCAAATCTCCTCGTGTGGCCTTACCCTAAAACCACTAAAATCCGACCTAAAAATAAATTATAAAAATAAATTAAATCAGAAAGGGTACAGAGGTACTTGTGAAGGGACATGATTACGGATTACAAATATACTTTAGGTGTTTGCCGAAGATTCCCCCCCAGAACAAACAACTTGTTGTATATACATGGCTCTATACTTCTGGCATAATACAATTATGGTAACACTGAGTCGTTAGATTTCCAAAATGCCTTTAAAAAATGCTAAGTTGTACTTTTTTGCAGAGCTTTGGAGTCAGAGTAGTGGAGTCAGAGTCAGGAGCAATGTACCAATTCCAACTCCTAATAACTTTAAATACAGGCACTGAAAATAATAAAATTAGATTTAAAGGAGGATATGACAGAAGCAATTCTGTTTCTAAGAACAATACTTTGGTTCATTTTGGATTGTATTTAACAGCTATTCTACAGCTATATGCCAGGTTCAATTATTATAAAAGTTGTTTTAGGTTTTCCACTTGTGCTTGATTTTTAACTTTGATTTTGGTTTAGAATTATCAAAGGATATGGTTTATATTTGAGCTTTGGCAGTGATAAAATGCCTTTTATGTTGTGTACTTAACTTCTTTCAGTCAACATGGAAAATACATTAGAACAGTAACACCAAAAAATGAAAATGTTCTAAAGTAATTAACTTATAATATAGGGTTAGCATGCACTGGTAAAAGCTGTGGGTTTGCTTTAGAAAGACTACTATAGTTTATATAAACAATCTACTGTGTAGCCATGGGGGCAGCCATTCAAGCTGGGAAAAAAGGAGAAAAAGCACAGGTTACATAGCACATAATAGATAAGCCCTGTCAAATACAATGGTGTTTTATATGTTATCTGCTATGTAACCTATGTGCCTTTTCTCCTTTTTCCCCTCATTTTGAATGGCTGTCCCATGGCTACACAGCAGCTTGTTTATTTAAACTATAGTATTTTTTTAAAAGCAAACAGCTTTTACCAGTGCAGAGCAACAGTACATTATATTTTAACCACTTTGATACACTTTCGGTTTTAGGTGTTACTATTCCTTTAAAAACAGAGTCAGGGTTGGTCGGAGGTAACATAAACTGAGGAGTTGAAGTCGAAGGATTTATGTACCGACTCCACAGCCCTGCTTTTGTGGACAAGCTAATTATTAAGCGTTGCATCAATTTATCGCAATGTAGATATGAGTAAAAGCGATGTTCCAAAGAGAATTTTAAGTCTTCTGTTAGGTATGAACCTGATGGGCTAATAACCTTTCCTGTATCCTAAACATATACATATATATATATTCCAACGTTTCGATCCCAATAGGGATCTTTTTCAAGGAAAAAGATCCCTATTGGGATCGAAACGTTGGAATAAGATACCATGTCACAATAAAAGATTGTTGATTTTTCACCAAAAGGGAGTGCTGGTCTGGAAAGTTTTGCTGTATGTTAATATTACCGTGCACCCCTATTTATCCATTGCCTTGGAGTGCGGATACTCATCAAAGAAGTATATATATATATATATATATATATATATATATATATATATTATATGTATCATATAACGAATATATAATTTAATAAATCCACTCCATAAAACTATAATCAAGAATGCGTTGCAAAGGACATTATATATTTATATTTGTTATTTAGAACAATTTAGATTCCAAGCCACTTTATCCTTGTATTTAAATACACACAAATATTCCACAGTTCAAGTCACTAGTATCCAATGTCAGTCTTATCAGTTTCATCCAGTAACAGTCAAAAGCAGACATATAGCTGATGAATGGACCGAGCATCTGCATTAAATACAACACATTTCATGTCTAATCCGTTCTGTTATGCTACAGAAATGTAAAACACTCAGGTCAAGGCTCAGTTTACTGTGAAGTGGAGGGCCCATCTGGACTTGCAAGAGTATGAGATCAGCAGAAATTAAAATAGTATGGGACTCTGTCCAGTCCCTCTGTTGCCCAGCGGCTATCCTGACAATTCTGGTGGTATTACAAATTTAGTAAACCCATGACTCATTTTGTCCAAATGTGAAAATCAGCATATGTGTGTTGGAAGGCACTTCTCAAAATCCTTGATAGAAAATATAAAGCAAGAAAATGATTTACAGCTGATACAGCACCATATAAATTGTTGCTCGCATAAAAATTGTCTCGCTCATTAAAATTGGCGCGATCATAAAAATTGACGCATGTCAAAATTATTCGGACGCCCATTGACTTTAATGCATTTGGACAAAATAGACACGCGTCTAAAAATTGTCGCTCACATCCAAAATTGTCTTGCGTCAAAATAATTTTGAGGCTCATTGACTTCAATGTGTTTAGCGCATTTTCGTTGTTTCACAAATTATTATTCGGCGAATCGAAACAGCCAAGATTCGCCCATCACTACATATAAATAATTGGAATACTACAAAGTTCACTTTATCCTTACATTTTGAAGCATGCACTTTTTAAAAAAGCCCTTGCCTGCCTACATTGGAAACAGAAGGTATTATTATATATTAAAATCACCTATTCCCTTTTCCCCACAGTACAACCGAAAATTGTTTTGCCTGTAGGTAGTAGATATTCCATTTATCAAGGTATGCAACACATACACTGTAAATAGAAAAAAAAAATCATATTTTTCACTTTCTGTTTCTATAGGTCTAGAGCCCCACAGAATACTTGTTGCTGTCACATGGAAAACTAAACAAATGTGTACATTTCAACCTTCAGGAAATATGACATCTTGGCCTGGCCTTGGCTTGGCCCAAATGAACATAGGGGCAAATGTTCTTCTGCACTGAGATTCATTTTTTTTACCATATTTATAGTAGTGTAACCACCATTTTGCTTACTCTCATGAAGTAAATGAAATATTTTCATGCAGTTTAGTAGTAATTAGCAAATATTTTGCCATCAGATCATTTCTAACTTCAAAGACTTTGAACGATGAGCAATGGGAGACACACTGCCAAATATCCTGGACAATATATTTGTATGGATTCAAGAAAACATGTATCATTTAGAAGACACTTAACCAGAAAGTATTATGAAAGACAACTCTGTGTCTGAATTTAAAACCATGGCCTGTTAAGAGAGTTATTGAGTATACTTAGGAGAAGATGTATAAAAAAAAACTCACCTCAATAAGTTGCACAGAAAGTGTGGGAGCTGCTAAGCAAGTGTTTAAAACTAAAAAGGCGTTTGTGAGGAATTGCACTTGGGAGACTATAAGTACCCAGTGTAAATATGAGTGCAAGTGGGTTTGCCAGAATCACTAAGTGTGTGTCTTGTTACATGTATGTGGTGTTGGAGCAGCAGTTCCATGCAGTATTTACTTGTGAGTGATGCAGGTGGATTTTCATCGTCGAATATGAACTGCAGACTCTAAGGGGGGAACTTGCACCACTGAGGGCAGCGGTAAACGTGGGGAAGGAAAGGAGGCTCATAGAGCAACCACTGTCAGGGGCCAGTGTAGTGGGGGTGGAGAAGGGGCAGTGGAGGCTAATGAGGGAGACATGTTTGTGACAAGAGCGGAAGTCTTATTGGTCAAGCTCTTCACTGATTGTAAAGAGTCCAGCAAATTAACTGTAAGAGTATGCTATAGACCCCCTAATGTAAGTGAAGAGGAGGAGGCTAAATAGAAAAGGCTGATAGTTTGGAGAATGATTTAATGATAATGGAAGATTTTCATTACCCAGATATTGAGTGGAGCAAAATTACTGTCAGGACAGTTAATGGGAACAAGTTTATAAATGTGTTGCCTGACAATTTTATGGCCCAGAACGTATAGCAAATGTGCAAGTACTTGAAACCCTGGGCATTAGTGACCATAATGTTATTTCATTTAATGGCTGGTACAAAAAACAAATATACACCGGGGAACCAAAAACCCTGAATTTCAGAAAAGCAACTTTTAGTGCCTTAAGGTCTGGCCTGGAGAACCTAGATTTGGGCACTATGTTTTCTGCTAAAAAAAACAGAACACCAATGGCTGTCATTTAAAATTATGTTAAATTGTTACTGTTCTCAATTTATTTCCTAAAGAAGTAAATGTAGAAGAACCACCCTATGTGGCTTAATGTAGAGGTAAATAAGTTAATAGGAATGAAGAGAAGGCATTTAAATCGACAAGTCTTTTGGGACAGAAGCTGCATTTAATGAATATAAACACTATAATAAATGTTATAAAACGGCAATCTTGGAAATGAGAAGTGCATTGCGGCAGAAACCAAGACTAACCCCAAATTTTGAGGTTACTCTTAAGTATATTAAGAGTAAAAAGATGTGGGTTGAGAGTGTTGCTCCTTTAAATAATGGTACCAGTATGGTTGTAACAGATACAGAAAAAGCAAATGTGCTAAATCAGTTCTTCAGTGTATACAATAGAGGAGTCAAAGTTCACAGAACCTAGCTGTTGGTTCAGCTCAATCTAGTCAGTGGCTGACTGAGGGTATGATTCATAAAGCTTTACTAAAAATGTATGTGAACAAGGCACCAGGGCCAGATGGAATACACCCATGAGTTTTAATAGAGCTTTGTTCAGTTTTAGACCGGCCTCTATTTCAGATTTTCTCAGACTCACTTTCATCTGGTATGTTACCAATGGGTTGGAGGAAAGCTGATGTAATTTCTAAATTTAAAAAGGGATTACAATCTCAGCCTGGAAATTATAGGCCAGTAAATTTGACATCTGTGGTGGGCAAATAATTTGAAGGTTTGTTAAGGGATCACATTCAAACTGTTGTTCTAGTGAATGGCATTATCAGCAGCAATCAGCATGGCTTTATGAGGGATAGGTCATGTCAGACAAACTGGCTGATACATTAGATAGCTTTAAGAAGGGGTTAGATGGCTTTTTAGCAAGTGAGGGAATACAGGGTTATGAAAGATACTGTAGTTTATAGTACAGGGACTAGTTTGATTTCCCCCCTCTGAGGCAAATTGGAGAGGCTGCAAATGGGTTTTTATCCCTCTGGATCAACTAGCAGTTAGACAGGTTTTAATAAGACTTAAAAGGTTGAGCTTGATGGGTGTGTGTCTTTTCTCAGGTGATTCTACATGTCATAGGGTAGGAGTACAACTGCTAAAGATGCCTGTCAGTTGTTTTAATTTTTTCAATAAAGCTGGACAGTGATTTTTATCCAAAGTGTGTGGATTGGCTTTCTCACCTACCTAACCCCCTACATATGATGTCCACTGGATTGGAGACCAGTAAGAGGGAGCCAGCACACTATTGGGACTGGACACAACGAAAGAGTGGCCGCGATGTGGACCTGTGAGTTTCCTCTCTGTGTCTTTTCTCAACCTAACTTACTCTATTAGTATGTCACCCACTTTCTATTCATTTTTAAAAGCATAGTCAAATAGTAAACTCTAACTTTACCCATTAATAATTGATTCTAAAAATCCCAAAGGTATGAATAGAAAGTGGATGAGTTTTTCTGTGGTGAGCTCTAATTACACATTTTGATAAACCTGTTACTCCTGTGTGGTCCTCCCTCTCAAACTCCAGGACTCTGATACAGCACATTGTACTGTTTGTGGTGCAAAGTACTTAACACATGTTCACAATACCCTGCACTTTTGAGTAGCATGAAATGTATGGAATACACACTATAAGAACAGGAAAAGGGTGGGTGGTGGCATCTGAAAGGTGAGGTCCATAGGTCTCTTTAACATAAATGACACATGGTTTCTGGCTGTGGGAAGCAATTTAAACTCTGCACAACATGTTTTGTGCCCAGACTTCCCTTGATCAAATGATAAAGGATAGTCTGTGCCCAAAACATCTTCCCAGTTGAGTTTCTGCATGTTCTTGTGCTTGTTTCCAATCTATTTATATTTCTCTACAAGTTGTACACAATGTGGATGAGGGCGTGGGAGCAGGTTGCAGTGTGTGTGTGTGTGGTCTTTGTTTTTCCGTAAGTCATTTAAATATCCCAAGTTTATTAACAGCATTAGGTGCTCTTATATTATCTTGATATATTCCTGGAGAAAAAAAGTACAAAACCCTCTGACCAAACTGTGGTTAAAGTTAAGTAAAAAAAAGTGTCCTATGTTACCTACATACTGTATATTAAAAGCAAATGTAAATCTGTACATGCATAACGCACTGCTTCGTGTTTGCTCATGTGAAGACTGTTATGGCCTGGAGACATTCTCCTAAATTGAATGCAATAGCACTTAGCACAAAGAACCACTTTTTCCGCTCTTGGCTTTGGGCAAAAGCAAGCACCCAGTCAGCTGAGAGTAGCAACTTCATACTTTTATTACAGGCTAAAAGACTTTCATTCTAAAGGTATAACTGTTTAGTTGAGCTTCAGAAAAAATGGTATTCAATACATCCCAACTCATAATCATCTAGATTAACACTGATAGTAGGAAATATTACAGAATTAAAGAGACACGTCACAGAGAACAGACAATGAGGGCACAGTTAATTGTGAGATAATCTTTCTCTTCATATATGCAACTTTTCAGTGTTCATGGAAAACACATGCTGCTGCATAATTTGGTGTGGCTCAGTTCAGTTATAACTGTAGTTCTATGGTTTAGTTTAGAGCTTAATAAATAGAATTGTATTTATCAATGCGTGAAGGTTGCACCACTAGGGGGCCCATTCACTAAGCTCGAGTGAAGGAATAGAGGAAAAAAACTTCGAATTTCGAATGGTTTTTTTGGCTACTTCGACCATCGAATTGGCTACTTCGACCTTCGACTACGACCTTCGAATCGAACGATTCGAACTAAAGATCGTTCGACTATTTGACTATTCGATAGTCGAAGTACTGTCTCTTTAAAAGATTCTTCAACCCCCTAGTTCGCCACCTAAAACCTACCAAGGCCAATGTTAGCCTATGGGGAAGGTCCCCATAGGCTTTACAAAGTTTTTTTGATCGAAGGAATTTTGTTCGATCGATGGATTAAAATCCTTTGAATCGAACAATTATTCCTTCGATCATTCAATCGAACAAATTGCACTAAATCCTTCGACTTCGATATTCCAAGTCAAAGGATTTCAATTCGGCAGTCGAATATCGAGGGTTAATTAACCCTCGATATTTGACCCTAGGTAAATCTGCCCCTAACAGTACAATGTGCTGTGTCAAAGTCCTGGACTTTGAGAGAGGCACATAGGAGTAACAGGTTCATCAAAATGTGAAATTATAGCTCACCACGGAAAAACTCATCCACTTTCTATTCATACCTTATATATTTTTAAACATGCACTTATCAATGGGTTAAAGGGATCCTGTCATCGGAAAACATGTTTTTTTCAAAACGCATCAGTTAATAGTGCTACTCCAGCAGAATTCTGCACTGAAATCCATTTCTCAAAAGAGCAAACAGATTTTTTTATATTCAATTTTGAAATCTGACATGGGGCTAGACATTTTGTCAATTTCCCAGCTGCCCCTGGTCATGTGACTTGTGCCTGCACTTTAGGAGAGAAATGCTTTCTGGCAGTCTGCTGTTTTTCCTTCTCAATGTAACTGAATATGTCTCAGTGAGACATGGGTTTTTACTATTGAGTGTTGTTCTTAGATCTACCAGGCAGCTGTTATCTTGTGTTAGGGAGCTGCTTTCTGGTTACCTTCCCATTGTTCTTTTGTTTGGCTGCTGGGGGGGAAAAGGGAGGGGGTGATATCACTCCAACTTGCAGTACAGCAGTAAAGAGTGATTGAAGTTTATCAGAGCACAAGTCACATGACTGGGGGCAGCTGGGAAATTGACAAAATGTCTAGCCCCATGTCAGATTTCAAAATTGAATATAAAAAAATCTGTTTGCTCTTTTGAGAAATGGATTTCAGTGCAGAATTCTGTTGGAGCAGCACTATTAACTGATTCATTTTGAAAGAAAAATGTTTTCCCATGACAGTATCCCTTTAAAGTTAGCATTAACCATTTGATTAGTATGGTTCTACAATTCCCATAGGAATGAATAGAACGTGGCTGAGTTTGTATTTATTAAGCTCTAAATTCACATTTTGATAAATCTGCCCCTTAGAATGAGAAGGAACCTGTAGAATGAAAATGGAAGTATTTTGGCCTAAAAAGAGTCATGTATCACACACTTCTCAATGCAGGATGACATTTACTTTCACATGCAGTAGGATTCACGTGACAAAGAACACAGCTTGAAGGGTGCCAAATGCTGAAAGGTGTGTAGGAAGAAAGGAAAGGAACATGCATGACAGCTACATAGGCTAATATGTGGCTAGTACAGTATTATGTTCTCTCAATAACTAGTGCAACTGCCTATATTAAGTCAAGCAAGAATATACCTCTTCAAAGATCTTTTTAACCTTCTCCTGGATCACTATGAAGTTATATAGAAAAATATGAGGGTCATTTGATGTTGATTTTGACATTTTTTTAAAGGGGTTGTTTGCATTTTTTATTATTTGTGCTTTATGAGTAATAGTGCTGAGCTGTTGGGGTTATTGACTCCCATTTAAAAGCTGGGAAGCTGGAAAGAGTCAGAAGAGAAAGACAAATAGTTCAAAAATGATTTTAAAAATATAATAATTAAAGAAGACCCATTAAATACTTGCCAGGCCATTCTATAACATACTAAAAGATGACCTGGAGGTGAACCACCCATTTAAGTTCAGTAATTCTACACTTGTACTGTTTGTTTAAGTTATGACAAG
The DNA here is from genome assembly GCF_017654675.1 of Xenopus laevis. Taxonomy (NCBI): domain Eukaryota; kingdom Metazoa; phylum Chordata; class Amphibia; order Anura; family Pipidae; genus Xenopus; species Xenopus laevis. Next base: position 101,983,579 of record NC_054381.1, on the reverse strand, counting down.
ACTATGCTGCTAAAGTTTGATCTGTGATGTCCTTTTGATCTGTGATGTCCTAAAAGGGTAGCCAAATGAGAAGAGACTGGATGTTTTAAAACGCAGGGCAGATTATAGAAGAGTGCCTGTGCATATTTATGAAAAGTGGAGAGCACAGGATACATTATGTAGGTGGAAACAGCAGGAATGTGCTGAGGCTTTGAAGCGATATATTATGTGTGTTCATTTACGGCTGAATAAGTGTGTGTGGGAGGGACAAACATTATTATGTGTCAAGTAGGTTTGTTTGCAAAATCTACCAAGTTGGTGTGTGCTGAAATTACCTAGTAAAGGTTATCACTATGTCATTTTTTTGAGAGGTTGAAACACACTTGCGGTGTTCAACAAACAAAACTCTATAAAGGTGATACTGCTAATGGCTTCCAAAAGAAATAATCATTTTACTTTGCAGTGACTTTCTTTACAATGACACCAGATCTTCAAAAGGCTTCTTATCATAGGAATGCTGCAGGAGCACCTTAGGTGCATTTCATTAGCCATGACTAATATGTATAATATATCTTTCAGAAGTGTATCTGTTTAAAGTGGAATGTTGGCAGGCCCAGAAAGTGACACTACTGTGTTGCTATGCATTATTAATGGACAGTTTCTTCACTGATGCAAACAACCTACCCAGTGGTTATGAGAACAAATTCTTGAGGGAGTATCTCTACACAAATATATCATGGGCTAACCTTTGATAGGATCAGGTATTATACAGGTATGGGACCTGTTGTCCAGAATGCTCAAGATCCATAATTTGGATCCACTCTACGTAACTTACATCTGCAAAAAAAAATGTAAACATTAATTAAACACAACAGGATTGTTTTGCCTCCGATAAGGATTAATTATATCTTACTTGTAATGAAGTACTGTTATATTATGACAGAGAAAAGGAAATACTTTTTAAAAATTTGCATTATTTTATTAAAATGGAGTCTATAGAACATGGCCTTTCTGTAAATTGGAAGTTTCTGGAAAACAGGTTTCCAGATAATGAATCCCTTAAATAAATGGGCAGCACAGTGACACCATATTGTTCCTCTGGTGGTGTAAAGGGTAATTAGATTGTATACACCACTGGAGCAGGATCTAAAGTGAATGACATGTTGTCATACTGTACCAAGCAATGAGTTAGCACTGTAATAATAATAATAATAATAATAACACAATACACAACTGTATATTACAGGAATACTTCCATAGTTTTCACACTCAGGTTGCCAAAAGCATAAAATCCTTTTAAGTTCTCTGATGTTGTTTTCCTGGTCTAACCACAACACTGCCTTCCCAATGTGTTCACAAATACTGGCACATGCAACTTCCTTCCTTCTCAGTTAAAGAAAACAAATTAAAAGTGACATTTTTTTGGAAGCTGTGCAGACTTAAAAGTCCACGCAGATATCAGCCAGCCATTTAATGCATCCAAACTGCCAGTCCCAATTGCCCACACAGACTGGCAGTGACTTTGACTAAACAAGTAATCCACCTAATTAATTAAGGCTTTCCCATAGCATTCTAGGTGCACTTTGCTCATATGCAGCTTTTCGCATTTTTGCTCCCACAAGCACATGACCTTTTGAGGGCTTGAACATTACAGTCACTTACACAAGAAGATTAAAATTAAGAACAATTCATTTGGGCAGTACTACCTCAAGGCTTTAGCAAAAGAAATGTTATATTTCAGATGCCAAGTAGGCTGATTCTGCATAGAAGAGCACATGACATTAATTCCTTTGCACTTAACACAGACAATCCATGTTTCAGAACAAAGTATTTTGAAAAGACAGATGATTCAATCACAGCACAATCTTTCAAAAAAGGAGCCATTATGTTTGGGCAGATGGTTTACTATAACTAGATTTTATTTTTGCTCTAGGCAAAGTAAATTGATTGCACTGACCATTTGAATCAAGAGAAACTGCCCCACTGTCCCAGAATTCTTATATGTTTTCAGTTGGATAGTATGGTGGGAAAAAACAAGTCACATATTTCAATAGTACAAAAGCTTTTGAAATATATTTTCTGTGACACTCATCAGAAATCATACAATCTCTCCGTATGGCATTAGGCTTTGTGTGGCGTTCCCTCTCTCTCTAGCTTTTGGAACTGCTTCTGCTGTCTCTTGTAGCAACTGTAGTCATAGCAACAAGGCTCTCTACAAACACTGTAACCATCCACATTAAACTGCCATCATTTACTGCGTTGCTGCAGATTATGTCAGTTTTTGCTTTAGATGGAGTGTATCCTGCAACAGTTACTGCAGCTGTTCTATTAAAACACTAATCTTGATACATTCTTTTGACATAGAAGAGTGCCCAGAGTTGGCTTGACTAGCGTTCCAATAAATATTTATAGCAATAAAATTCCATATTTATTCATCACCTTTTACCAATGTGTTATTTTAAAGATGGAATATAGAACCTTGGAGTATTTACGCTGTGTTTGGTTTTGCATTTTTCCCTAAGAATTGTAAATATTCTGCATATAGAAAAGTATGTATTAGTCATGAAGTTTATGATCTATCTGTCAGTAGTGAATATTAAACATTTCTGTGGGGTACACATCGTATACACTATACAGGTAGTACATTGTGCTTTGAATTATTGATTATAAAACACTACTCTTTATTTTTATGTTCTGGCTCATTATCGAATTTAACTTGGCTAAACACTGTTACTTGGAACAACTTGAGGGGCACGGGATACAAATGTGTGTTTTACAGCATGGATAGCTGGCAGCATAAATGGAGAGTTTAGGGGCTTTTAAAAAAATTGGTGGCAGAAGATTATCAATCTTCAGGAGGGGAAGCAGGGGACAGAAGGGTAGAAGGGCTGGTCCGCAGCTTGTCCAAAGCTACTGATTCACCATTTTGGGTGAAGATGCTGAGGAGGACAGCTCAGAACTGGCATGTACGGAGCAGGCTGACTCTCAGAGCACCCTATCTGTTGCTTAAGTATTCATTTTGGGGGTATAGTTTTCCTTTAACAGATTATTGTGGGGGGCTGGGGAAGACCCATTGGTCTTGGTACACATAGGTACCATTGACAAAGTTAGAGGAGCTGGTGAAGTCCTCAAGAATGATTTTAAAAAACTAGGTGTAAAGTTGAGGGCAAGGACTTTTTCTCAGAGATATTACCTGTGTCACAAGCAACATTAAAAAGACAGCGGCAGATTAGAGAGATTAATGCATGGCTGAGAAACTGATGTGGGGTGGAGGAATTTGGGTTTGCACTGACCAATCTACAGTATGCGGATATAAGCAATCCACGCTGTCTGGTTTTATTATTACTACAGGATCAGTGAATTTAGTTATCCAATATCTAGGTGCATTATACTTATGATTGTATTCCTATTAGTGAAAGATGGCGTATACTCATCCTGGTATTATAAACAACAGAGCAATAACTAGCTGAGATTTCGGCTTTGTGTAACTATGGAAACCAGGCAATAAGAGCATTGGGATAAGAACAGGCAATCAGGAGAAAAAAAAGTGGAAGATAAGCAGAACAGAATTTGAAACAGATAAATGAGGAAACAGACAAAGGTCGTGGAAAAATGTCAGTTTTGTGTTGCAGATTGACAGAGGTCATGGGAGGACCTGATAAAAAAAGAACCTAAATAAGTATTTTAAGTGGTGTCATCTGGATGCTTCCTATAGATTAAAACATAACCCAGGCCTGTACTAAATAGGTAGGGATGTCGCGGACTGTTCGCCGGCGAACTTGTTCGCGCGAACATCGGCTGTTTGCGCTCGCCGAATGTTCGAGAACGTCGCGCGACGTTCGCCATTTTGGGTTCGCCTTACCTGGCGCTTTTTTTTGACCTCTCACCCCAGACCAGCAGATACATGGCAGCCAATCAGGAAGCTCTCCCTCCTGGACCACCCCCACACCCCCTGGACCACTCCCCTTCCATATATAAACTGAAGCCCTGCAGCGTTTTTTCATTCTGCCTGTGTGTGCTTGCAAGAGCTAGTGTAGGGAGAGAGCTGTTACTGATTTCACTGATTTCTTTGAGGGACAGTTGATAGTAAGTTTGCTGGCTAGTAATCTACTTGATACTGCTCTGTATTGGAGGGACAGAAGTCTGCAGGGATTTGAGGGACATTTTAGGGTAGCTTTGCTGGCTAGTAATCTACCTTCTACTGCAGTGCTCTGTATGTAGCTGCCTGCTGTGGGCACTGATCTCTTCTGATCTCATCTGCTGACTGCTGTAATAACCCAATAGTCCTTGTAAGGACTGCTTTTATTTTCTTTTTTGTTGTTTTACTTTGCTACTTTAACAGCCAAGTGCTATTAGTCTAGCAGTGTTGGGGAGTGGGACTGGTGTGCTACTGTGCTGCTCCTAGTAGTTCAGCAGCACCAACCCGAGAATATTTTTTTTTTTAATATACATATAATTTTTTTTTTATTTTACTTATCTTACTGTTCTTTAAGGTGTCCAGTGCTGTTTGCTGTTCTTCATAGTAGTGCACCAATAGTAGTGCACTTGCAGGCATTATTTGCCCAGTGGCCATCTAGCTGTGTGAGCTTTTTCACATTCTGTCTAAATATCAATAATAATACCGTCTCCAGAAACACCACCTGAGTGACGTTTTTCAAGCAGCAATAATATATTCCGTATCGACCACTGCTGTAGTGTATACGTTGACCTTGCAGGCATTATTTGCCCAGTGTGTTCTTCATTTTCAAACCACTGCCACTTAGCTGTGTGAGCTTTTTCACATTCTGTCTAAATATCAATAATAATACCGTCTCCAGAAACACCACCTGAGTGACGTTTTTCAAGCAGCAATAATATATTCCGTATCCACCACTGCTGTAGTGTATACGTTGACCTTGTAGGCATTATTTGCCCAGTGTGTTCTTCATTTTCAAACCACTGCCACTTAGCTGTGTGAGCTTTTTCACATTCTGTCTAAATATCAATAATAATACCGTCTCCAGAAACACCACCTGAGTGACGTTTTTCAAGCAGCAATAATATATTCCGTATCCACCACTGCTGTAGTGTATACGTTGACCTTGTAGGCATTATTTGCCCAGTGTGTTCTTCATTTTCAAACCACTGCCACTTAGCTGTGTGAGCTTTTTCACATTCTGTCTAAATATCAATAATAATACCGTCTCCAGAAACACCACCTGAGTGACGTTTTTCAAGCAGCAATAATATATTCCGTATCCACCACTGCTGTAGTGTATACGTTGACCTTGTAGGCATTATTTGCCCAGTGTGTTCTTCATTTTCAAACCACTGCCATCTAGCTGTGTGAGCTTGTTCACATTCTGTCTAAATATCAATAATAATACCGTCTCCAGAAACACCACCTGAGTGACGTTTTTCAAGCAGCAATAATATATTCCGTATCCACCACTGCTGTAGTGTATACGTTGACCTTGTAGGCATTATTTGCCCAGTGTGTTCTTCATTTTCAAACCACTGCCACTTAGCTGTGTGAGCTTTTTCACATTCTGTCTAAATATCAATAATAATACCGTCTCCAGAAACACCACCTGAGTGACGTTTTTCAAGCAGCAATAATATATTCCGTATCCACCACTGCTGTAGTGTATACGTTGACCTTGTAGGCATTATTTGCCCAGTGTGTTCTTCATTTTCAAACCACTGCCATCTAGCTGTGTGAGCTTGTTCACATTCTGTCTAAATATCAATAATAATACCGTCTCCAGAAACACCACCTGAGTGACGTTTTTCAAGCAGCAATAATATATTCCGTATCCACCACTGCTGTAGTGTATACGTTGACCTTGCAGGCATTATTTGCCCAGTGTGTTCTTCATTTTCAAACCACTGCCACTTAGCTGTGTGAGCTTTTTCACATTCTGTCTAAATATCAATAATAATACCGTCTCCAGAAACACCACCTGAGTGACGTTTTTCAAGCAGCAATAATATATTCCGTATCCACCACTGCTGTAGTGTATACGTTGATCTTGTAGGCATTATTTGCCCAGTGTGTTCTTCATTTTCAAACCACTGCCATCTAGCTGTGTGAGCTTGTTCACATTCTGTCTAAATATCAATAATAATACCGTCTCCAGAAACACCACCTGAGTGACGTTTTTCAAGCAGCAATAATATATTCCGTATCCACCACTGCTGTAGTGTATACGTTGACCTTGCAGGCATTATTTGCCCAGTGTGTTCTTCATTTTCAAACCACTGCCACTTAGCTGTGTGAGCTTTTTCACATTCTGTCTAAATATCAATAATAATACCGTCTCCAGAAACACCACCTGAGTGACGTTTTTCAAGCAGCAATAATATATTCCGTATCCACCACTGCTGTAGTGTATACGTTGACCTTGTAGGCATTATTTGCCCAGTGTGTTCTTCATTTTCAAACCACTGCCATCTAGCTGTGTGAGCTTGTTCACATTCTGTCTAAATATCAATAATAATACCGTCTCCAGAAACACCACCTGAGTGACGTTTTTCAAGCAGCAATAATATATTCCGTATCCACCACTGCTGTAGTGTATACGTTGACCTTGTAGGCATTATTTGCCCAGTGTGTTCTTCATTTTCAAACCACTGCCATCTAGCTGTGTGAGCTTGTTCACATTCTGTCTAAATATCAATAATAATACCGTCTCCAGAAACACCACCTGAGTGACGTTTTTCAAGCAGCAATAATATATTCCGTATCCACCACTGCTGTAGTGTATACGTTGACCTTGTAGGCATTATTTGCCCAGTGTGTTCTTCATTTTCAAACCACTGCCACTTAGCTGTGTGAGCTTTTTCACATTCTGTCTAAATATCAATAATAATACCGTCTCCAGAAACACCACCTGAGTGACGTTTTTCAAGCAGCAATAATATATTCCGTATCCACCACTGCTGTAGTGTATACGTTGACCTTGTAGGCATTATTTGCCCAGTGTGTTCTTCATTTTCAAACCACTGCCATCTAGCTGTGTGAGCTTGTTCACATTCTGTCTAAATATCAATAATAATACCGTCTCCAGAAACACCACCTGAGTGACGTTTTTCAAGCAGCAATAATATATTCCGTATCCACCACTGCTGTAGTGTATACGTTGACCTTGTAGGCATTATTTTCCCAGTGTGTTCTTCATTTTCAAACTACTGCCACTTAGCTGTGTGAGCTTTTTCACATTCTGTCTAAATATCAATAATAATACCGTCTCCAGAAACACCACCTGAGTTGTTGTTGTTTTTGTTTTAAAAATAATGCCAGGCAAAGGCAGGCCGCCACGCAGAGGCACTAGGGGCCGTGCTGCTATGCTATCCTGTGGCCCTAGGAAATTGCCCAGTTTTAAAAAGGCAATGACCCTGAACTCCCAAAATGCTGAAGAGGTAGTTGACTGGCTTACACAGCACACCCCATCCTCTACCGTTTCTAACTTTACCACAACATCCTCATCCTCCACTGCTATGGGCACCCCACGTAACACTTCCTCCACCACCGGCGCCCCTTCTTCACTGGAGTCAGAGGAGTTATTTTCACATGAGTTTCTTGAACTGAGTGATGCGCAACCATTATTGGCAGAAGAAGATGAAGGAGATGAGGACGTTACACCAGATTTAATTCTGGCAGAGAACACAACAGAGATGGACATAATGAGTGATGACGAGGAGGTCCCCGCTGCTGCTTCCTTCTGTGAGCTGTTAGAAGAAATTGATGCATCTGAGGAGAATGATGATGAGGAGATTGATGTTTTGTGGGTGCCCAGTAGAAGAGAGCAAGAGGAGGATAGTTCAGATGGAGAGACGGAGAGTCAGAGAGGCAGGAGGAGAATAAGACTTAGAAGAAGCAGGGAGGACAGCTCGCAGGGAACAGTAGGGCAACAACATGTATCGGCACCTGTGGTCAGCCGGCCAACGCACCCGCCATTGCCGCCAACGCCGCCAACTTCTACTGTTACCGCCAGATTGCCAGCTTCAAAAAGGTCAGCAGTGTGGGATTTTTTAATGTGTGTGCCTCTGACAAAAGCGTTGTAATTTGCAATGAGTGCAGTCAGAAACTGAGTCTTGGGAAGCCCAACAGCCACATAGGTACAACTTCTAAGGAACATGAACGGCAAGCACAAAGCACTTTGGGAGCAACACCTCAAAGGCAACAGGCAAACTAAAAGCCACCCTCCTTCTGGTCCAGCATCTTACTGCTCTACCTCTGCTGTCCTTGACCCGTCTGAACCACCCTCCACTCCGCCTTCCACCTTGACCACCAGTTCCCATTCCCAGTCATCTGCCCCCAGCCAAGTTTCTGTGAGGGCCATGTTTGAGCGTAAGAAGCCAATGTCTGCGAGTCACCCCCTTGCCCGGCGTCTGACAGCTGGCTTGTCTGCACTCTTAGCCCGCCAGCTTTTACCATACCAGCTGGTGGACTCTGAGGCCTTCCGCAAATTTGTAGCAATTGGGACACCGCAGTGGAAGGTACCCAGCCGCAATTTTTTTTCAAAAAAGGGAATACCACACCTGTACCACCATGTGCAGAGCCAAGTCACCGCATCTCTGTCACTTAGTGTTGGGCCAAAGGTCCATATGACTACTGACGCATGGTCCTCCAAGCATGGTCAGGGCAGGTATGTCACCTACACTGCCCACTGGGTGAACTTGGTCATGGCTGGGAAGCAGGAAATGTGTGGCTCAACAACGACAGTGGAGTTGGTGTCACCGCCACGGATTGCACGCGGTTCTGCCACCACCTCTACTCCTCCTTCGCTCTCTACCTCGTCTTCTTCCTCTTCTTCGTCCTCTGCTGCTGGGTCCTCCTCCTCCACACCTGTGCACCCCCAGCTCCCCCTAGGCTATTCGACGTGCCAGGTACGCCGTTGTCATGCTGTCTTGGGGATGACGTGCCTGGAAAGCAAAAACCATACCGGATCTGTACTCCTGTCATCTCTGCAGTCACAGGCCGATCGGTGGCTGACCCCACACCAACTGAAGATCGGAAAAGTGGTGTGTGACAATGGAAGCAATCTGTTGGCAGCACTGAGACTGGGCAATTTAACACATGTGCCCTGCATGGCACATGTTCTGAATTTAATAGTACAACGTTTTGTCTCAAAGTACCCAGGATTCCAGGACGTTCTCAGGCAGTCCAGGAAGGTGTCGGCCCATTTCAGACGTTCCTATACAGCCATGGCACGCCTTGCTGACATTCAGCAGCGGTACAACATGCCAGTCAGGCGTTTGATTTGCGACAGCCAGACTCGCTGGAATTCAACGCTCCTCATGTTGGAACGTCTGCTGCAACAACAAAGAGCCGTCAACGAATACCTGTTTGAACTGGGTGGTAGGACTGGATCTGCAGAGCTGGGGATTTTTTTCCCCCGTTACTGGGTGCTTATGCGCGATGCCTGCAGGCTCATGCGCCCTTTTGAAGAGGTTACAAATATGGTCAGTCGCACCGAAGGCACCATCAGCGACCTAATACCCTTTGCTTTCTTCCTGGAGCGTGCCGTGCGACGAGTGACAGATGAGGCTGTAGACCAGCGTGACGAGGAGCAGGAAGCGCACGATTTCTGGTCGGAATCACCAAAACGAACCCAGGCACCTGCTGCAACGCAGGGAGAGGTGTCAGAAGTGGAGTCAGAGGAGGAAGGTGGCTTTGTGGAGGAGGAGGACCAACAGGAGCAGGCTTCCCAGGGGGCTAGTGGTGACCTTTTGGGGACCCCTGGTCTTGTACGTGGCTGGGGGGAGGAGACCGTGGATGATGCAGTCCTTGATAATTAGGAAGCGGAGATGGATACCTCTGCATCCAACCTTGTGAGAATGGGGTCTTTCATGCTGTCATGCCTGTTGAAGGACCCCCGTATCAAGAGGCTTAAGGAGAAGGACCTGTACTGGGTCGCGACTCTACTAGACCCTCGGTACAAGCATAAAGTGGCAGAAATGTTACCAACATACCACAAGTCTGAAAGGATGCTGCATTTACAAACCAGCCTGCAAAACATGTTGTACAATGCTTTTAAGGGTGATGTCACTTCAGGAACTCGTCAACATTCCAGGGGCAGAGGTGCCAGTAATCCTGCCACGAGCGCACCTGCAAGGACAAAGCACTTTGGCCACTCTGTAACGTCAGACATGCAAATGTTTTTTTGTCCAAGGCAGCGGCAGAACCCTTCTGGATCCACCCTCAAAGAACGCCTCGACCGGCAGGTAGCGGACTACCTGGCATTAACTGCAGATATCGACACTCTGAGGAGCGATGAACCCCTGGACTACTGGGTGCGCAGGCTTGATCTGTGGCCAGAGCTGTCACAATTTGCCATGAACCTCTTGTCTTGCCCCGCCTCAAGTGTCCTCTCAGAAAGGACCTTCAGTGCAGCAGGAGGGATTGTAACTGAGAAGAGAACTCGCCTAGGTCACAAAAGTGTGGATTACCTGACCTTTATTAAAATGAATGAGGGGTGGATCTCGGAGGGTTACTGCACGCCGGAAGACTTGTTCTGAGTTTCTGATTCTGACTCCCCATGCAGCTGTCCTTCTCTGCACGCCTCATGACTCCACATACAGCTGTCCTTTAGCGTCCTCCTCCCTCCACCACCGTTACAAACTAGGGTGCAAACCCTACTGGTTTAATTTGAATCCAGGTAAATCCTGAGTTTTTCTGGCCTCTGTGCTTCAGTGGCTGCGACCAAAAAAAACAGAATATTTTCAGCATTTATATGGCATATTTTTTCTGGCCTCTGTGCTTCAGTGGCTGTGACAAAAAAAATGAATATTTTCAGCATTTATATGGCATATTTTTTCTGGCCTCTGTGCTGCAGTGGCTGCGACCAAAATAAACAGAATATTTTCAGCATTTATATGGCATATTTTTTCTGGCCTCTGTGCTTCAGTGGCTGTGACAAAAAAATGAATATTTTCAGCATTTATATGGCATATTTTTTCTGGCCTCTGTGCTTCAGTGGCTGCGACCAAAAAAAACAGAATATTTTCAGCATTTATATGGCATATTTTTTCTGGCCTCTGTGCTTCAGTGGCTGCGACCAAAAAAAACAGAATATTTTCAGCATTTATATGGCATATTTTTTCTGGCCTCTGTGCTTCAGTGGCTGTGACAAAAAAATGAATATTTTCAGCATTTATATGGCATATTGTTTCGGCCTCTGTGCTTCAGTGGCTGCGACAAAAATAAATGAATATTTTCAGCATTTATATGGCATATTTTTTCTGGCCTCTGTGCTTCAGTGGCTGCGACCAAAAAAAACAGAATATTTTCAGCATTTATATGGCATATTTTTTCTGGCCTCTGTGCTTCAGTGGCTGTGACAAAAAAATGAATATTTTCAGCATTCATATGGCATATTGTTTCGGCCTCTGTGCTTCAGTGGCTGCGACAAAAATAAATGAATATTTTCAGCATTTATATGGCATATTTTTTCTGGCCTCTGTGCTTCAGTGGCTGCGACCAAAAAAAACAGAATATTTTCAGCATTTATATGGCATATTTTTTCTGGCCTCTGTGCTTCAGTGGCTGTGACAAAAAAATGAATATTTTCAGCATTTATATGGCATATTTTTTCTGGCCTCTGTGCTTCAGTGGCTGCGACCAAAAAAAAAACAGAATATTTTCAGCATTTATATGGCATATTTTTTCTGGCCTCTGTGCTTCAGTGGCTGCGACCAAAAAAATTGAATATTTTCAGCATTTATATGGCATATTTTTTCTGGCCTCTGTGCTTCAGTGTCTGCGACAAAAAAAATTTATATTGTTAGCATTTATATGGCATATTTTTCCTGGGCTCTGTGCTGCAGTGGCTGCGACAAAAAAAAATTAATATTGTTAGCATTTATATGGCATATTTTTCCTGGGCTCTGTGCTGCAGTGGCTGCGACAAAAAAAAATTAATATTGTTTGCATTTATATGGCATATTTTTTCTGGCCTCTGTGCTGCAGTGGCTGCGACAAAAAAAAATTTATATTGTTTGCATTTATATGGCATATTTTTTCTGTCCTCTGTGCTGCAGTGGCTGCCACAAAAAAAAATTAATATTTTCAGCATTTATATGGCATATTGTTTCTGGACTTCTGGTTCAGTGGCTGCGACAAAAAAAAACATAATTTTTCAGGAAAGTACACATGCCTAATTTTTCAGGGTTCTGCAACAGTGGCAAAATCGCATCTTTTATGGTCACCGCAGGTGATCAATAAAGTAGACCAAAACTGGGCCCACACTGCAGAATCAGTGTTTTTTGGTTCACTTCACTGTACATTGAATTACCTCTGCCTGACCGTGCACGTGCGCACAAGCACGGTGACTGCTAAACACACCACTACAGAAATATTGCCACCAACAGGACGAACATCCTGGAGGTGACAAGCAACTAGTAATTAAAAACTATTATTTGCTCACTTGACGGTATCATTCATTAAAGCTCTTTGCGTCTTTTTGCGTTGCAGTAAGCACCGCGTTTCGTCTTTGCGTGTGAACAGGCTGTAACCTTTACACGACTTGATTGGCATGTAGACGCCGGACGTTTTAAAGCATTTTATTACACAGGTTTAGAAATGTAGTGTGATTTCTGCCCTTTACAGCACAAAACGCAGCGCTGTGTCAACAATGGATTTTTTAGAAACATTTTTGCCCTTGATCCCCCTCTGGCATGGCACTGTCCAGGTCGTTGCACCCTTTAAACAACTTTAAAATCATTTTTCTGGCCAGAAATGTCTTTTCTAGCTTTTAAAATTTGCCTTCCCATTGAAGTCTATGGGGTTCGCGACGTTCGCGAACCGTTCGCATTTTTGACGCAAGTTCACGAATATGTTCGCGAACTTTTTTTCCGACGTTCGCTACATCCCTATAAATAGGGTCCTAAAAGCACTATTTCTTCTTCTGCAAACCAAATGCTTCCTTAAAGGTGATATATTTACAGTAAGTATTAGCTAATCTCATTGAAGGTTCAGTTTGTACTGCAATTTGTTAATCTCGTGTCTTTTATACTTTAAATACAAATAGAAATTGAGTTGGCTCTTGCAGGTTTTGATTAATATGGTGTAGTGGTTGCTGCCATGGAAACCTTTCCACTTGGCACACAAAATTTCATACAGAAGAAAAGCAATCCTTAAGGCAAACAGCGCTGAGCAGAATACACTTTTTAACTTTTTCTCTACCTTCCATAATTTGCGTGCAATACAAGAAAACACATATATATTTTGTTTTGAGTTCTAACATTGATTAAGCTAAGACAACACATGGGATGTTTTTAAAAAAAACCATGTTATTACCCTGCACTGCTAAAAACTATATTTGCTACAGAAAACTTACAGTTACAGTTTAAATAAATAAGCAGAAACAGGACTACAGCAAGTTTAAGTAGCTCATAATGGATGAGCTGTGTAGACATACAACGGGTTTATATTTCATAGCTCATACGGTAATTATAGAATGAAAGCCTCTCATATAAGATATTTGTTGCCAAGAAATGGTTTATTTTAGATGTAGGTGGAGGAAAAGGTGCAAAGAAAATAAAAAGAATTTGCTACCCTTCATAAGTCTAGTCTTCTGATCTGACCAATGAATTCTCAGATATGTGGCAGCTTTCGGGACACAAGTGGGGTCTATGTTAAATATGCTGATAAGGTATAATAGATAGCCCAATCAAAGGCTATTTAATACTGCTAGGTTCTAAGCACAGAATGCTGGGAGACTGTTTGTCCAGCATTACAGTCTAATTCCTTGCACCATAAAGCAACTGATGATACTAAAGTCTTATGATAAATGATGTTGTTATGGTTACTGTCAAATGCAGACAAATGATAAAATTCATTTTACCTAATTTCCCAGAATCTACAGCCTATCCAGAACAGCATATTGCACCTCTAATAACTGAAATAACCATCTTGTTTGTAAAATAATGTTATCCAGAGCATCATGGACCAGTAACTCTTAATTTTTTTTTTTCAGACGAATCCTTCGGGACCCCGGATATCATGTCTGTTTGTTCACAATCCAATCCTCCTGGAGGCCCTAATGGAATTCTTAGAAGTCAGTCATTTGCTGGTTTTAGTGGAATTCCAGAACGTAGATCTCGGTAAGAATTTCTTACACTTGAGCTAATCCAGGGATATAAGGTGAACCTCTGTACAGAATGTAACAACTATGTACATTGTTTAAATGATGAACTTTTCCAATGAATGCAGCTGACAAATGTAAGGCAATACATACCTCCTTTAAACATAATTACTTAGATTATAATAACTCCCTAATGGTGCACATTAATGAAAGGAGTACCTTATATTGTCCTGCTGAATTGTAAAATTACTTAACAAAGAATATTGAATATATTACTAATATACGGAATGGCCCTTTTTGTTCTCCTTTAACCTACTGTATTTCCGTATATTTATTATTCTATAGTATTCTATATCATCAGAATTTAGTATTTGGCCCAATAACAAGGCACTTTGTTTGAAAAAAGCAGGAATTGTTGTGGCTCATTTTCAAGAACTAACAAGAGTATGTCAACAGTCTGCGAATGTCAGATGTAAATGCATCCATCCATATTGTTGAAGACCATTCATGTCACAGTAAAAAAACTACTTACTAAAATGAGCAGTATTTCATGAAAATTTCTGACATTTTATCACTGTTAAGAAATATAATGTTACATTTTAAAGTCGTACTATACTGAGATCTGATACAGTTGTATAACAGAAATTAGCTTATCTTTACATTTAATAGATATGCAGGTCAGTGGTAAGCTAAAGGAATGTATCCAGTCTAGAGGTGAAGTGTTAGTATCCCATTAAATAAGCCACATATATGTTGGGTCAAATTGGCCAGAGTGAATTTTTTTTAGTCCTTTATATATTGTAATTGTATATAATAGTATATATTTAAAAGACAGCTATGGCTTCACGTATGCAAAGTTTTCTGCTATTTGTTTATAAAAGTTCTCATTCATCCAGGTCATGGTATATCTATAGAAATAAGTCAAATCAACTGGACTTGTGTTTTTCTTGAAGACGTTTCACCAGTCATCCAACTGGCTTTCTCATTTCAGAATAACTTGTACATAGGATCTTGCTTCGCCATATATCCTCTGGAATGTTGCTCCAATCAGCATAATCTGTTTTCTGCCATTAATCATTTTATACACTTTTATTCAAACTCATACATGCCTCTAGCAGACAGAGAGGTAGCAGTTGCAGGAGAGGTATGAAAGCAGTAAATAAGTTGGTAAAGAAATTATCCTCCACACTTTAATGTAAACTGCTTGGCCAGGGCTGGCAGCAAGTTGGACTGTCAAAACAGGCCTTTCTCTGGCGGCAGAGAAAAATGTCAAGGCAGACAGAGGTTAAACCAGAGATAGCTGTACTAATAAAATTGGTTTGCTATAGCACCTTATTTAGCACCTATGTTGGTAAATTAAACCCACTTTGTTACAAAACAAGCCTTTTGAGATGTAGGGAATTTTAACTTTACCAATTTTACTAATACTTTTTTTTATTATTACTCTTATGACGTGTGTTATATCACCAATTATCAACCATTCTAAATAAACTATAAGCATGCAGTGTGGTCTTGGTGAATGGCCACAGGCCTCTGCTCCCAAAAACAGATCCCTGAGAACTAAGGCTAGCCTCTAGAATAGAGCAGTGCAGGCATCAGCTAATGTTCTATCCATGCACTAACTTGTGCTTAATTGAGACATGCAAGTTTGGAAGCAGCAGGAGGCCAGGCACGAGTAAAGCTATTGACAAAGGGGATACCTGGAGCTTCTGCAACCAAACAGACTTAACTGCATTCAAAGACTTGTTTGTAACTCTGCTGCAGTTACTGTAGGGTGCTATATATACGTTTCTCACAGCCCACATCAATAGATGCAGCATACTTATGTCTAAAATAGTGGGCAGACACTAATTTGATGCCAAGTGCCAAAGTAGCAACATCCCAAAAATTCTGTACAATTCTATTCCATTCATGCTAACGCATATGCACAATTACGTGTATTCTAATACATCAGCAGCAATTACATTAGATGTACTGCCACCTCAAGAATGCAATTAGGCTTTAAAGTGGACCTGTCACCCAGACACAAAAATCTGTATAATAAATGTCCTTTTCAAATTAAACATGAAATCCAATTTCTATTTTTTATTAAAGCATTCATGGCCGTTGTAAGCTCATTTAAAAATCTCAGCTGTCAATCAAATATTGTCTGCCCCTCCTCTATGCCTTGGGCATAGAGGAGGGGCAGGCAATTACTTTCACTTTCCATTCAGCACTTCCAAGATGTTACTGCTCTCCCCACATTCCCCTGTTCTCTTTAACATTTAATTGTGTAGCCAGTGCATGGGAATGGACATCAGGTCCCCCATTCTGGTGCACAAACAAGATTTTGAGATGATGCAAGGCTTGTCTTAATAACAGTGTCCACAAAATGGCTGCTGCCTGCTTGCTATAAAATGAATTCCCAGACTGAAGGAAACAAGATTCAAATAATTTATACAGTGTAATTAAAGTTAATTTTGCTTGACTAATATGATAAAATAGGATTTTGAATAATTTTTTGGGTGACGGGTCCCCTTTAATTATGGGAGAAAAGCTGTATTGTGAATAAAAAAAAAATATAGCAACTTGTACTTTGGTAAATGATCCCTCATATGTTGAGTTTCTACTCCATAATAACCAATGTTTCTCTTTGCTTTTAACTAGTTATACAACTGAATCTTGTAGATACATTTTATTTGCAGTAATGCATTTTCTTTTCCATTTAGATGTAACTCCTTCCTTGGAAGTACCTCAGTACCCAAAAAGCCTCAAGCAAAACAAAAGAAAATGCACAACTTAGTTCATAAGGGTAATAGCGCATCTAAAGAGCCTCAGCCTGAAAGGGTGATAGAAATATATGGAGCTTTAAAGAATGGGCTTGAGTAAGTACTTTTACATCCCCTTTGTCTTTCTTACATCTGCAAGCATAGCATTGAACAAACAACATTTGCTTAGCTTGTGAGCCCAGTACATAATGAAACGAGACCATAGTTTGGGCACCATTTATCAAAAAAATATGAGGGCATTTTCAGATAAAAAAGGTGGATTGAGGGCTAGCTTCATCAGGAACTACCTGAAATGATCATTTGTGGCAATTTGTATGGGACACGTTTATTGTTCTGTGCAATCTTACAAAGGGAAAAATTAAAGTGGCAAGTAAATTTCATCACCCGGAGTAGCCCACAATGTGTAGAAAAATATTTCCTAAGGAAAAGTGCAGTCATATAACACTGTGTGATTTTAATTTCGATCTCCAGTTGTGTTCTGATGTCTTTTTCTTATTGCATTATAATTGATTTGTTTTGATAGTGAATATCTAGAAGTTCACCAAGCTGAGCTAGACAAGCTGACTTCCCAATTAAAAGACATGAAAAGAAACTCAAGATTGGTAAGTGGACAAATTACTTCTCAATTAACCACATATACAGTAGATAGATAGATAGATAGATAGATAGATGATAGACAGAGAGAGAGAGAGAGAGAGAGAGAGAGAGAGTGAGAAAGAGAAAGAGAGAGAGAGAGAGAGAGAGAGAGAGAGAGAGAGAGAGAGATATTCTATGGGGCAGATTTATTAAGGTTGGAATTGTAAATTCGAATTCAGATGTGAATTTTCGAGTTGGATTTTTAGTCAAAACTCACAAATTCTAATTGGGAATAATCCAAACTCGAATTTGAATTTGAGATTTATCATACCTTGACACTGGGAACAACTAGATTTGACTATTCTCCACTAAAAACCTGCCGATTTCATGTAGAAGTCAATGGCAGTGGTCCAGTGACCCATTTGAAGATGTTAATAGCCTTCCTGACATTCAAATTTTTTTTCAGAGAAAAAAAAACATGATTTGAGTTTAGTCTAATTCGATTTGAGCTTTTGGGTCTGTAATATTCATTTTAGTAATTCTTAAATTTCTTAAATAAAATACTATTCGAGTTTCAAGGTCATTTGAGCTTATTCAAAGTTAAAAACAACTCTACCTTTGATAAATCTGCCCCTATATTATACATAATACTGTATATCTTTTGCCTTTTGGTTGGAACACCACTTCTTATTAAATCAAAATAAATTAAAAACATTGCCGTATCATTGCAGTGAATTAGATCAATGTTCAGGTAATGGAACAAGACATTTCAGGGGCCCCTGTGCAGTGTTTTTGAGCCCCTATTTAATAGAAGATTATTGGAAAAATGACTTTATTCCAGTGAACCTGCTGTACCAATGCTGGTCATGCACTGCTAATAAATACTTTGGCAAATGCTTCTTTGCCTACTCATACATTGGTCATTATAATGCTTTCTCATTACCCATATATTATATATATTACATATGAGTGTAATGAATATTGATTGATATGATGAATAATGCATTGTTGCTTTCAAAGATTCATATCTGCAAGTCTTTTAATCTATATGTATATATTTTTATTATTATACAGGGGGTTCTCTATGATCTTGACAAGGTAAGCCAACTTTTTTCTGGATTACAAAAATGATTACTCAAAGTCTGAAAGGGTGTTTGATCCTGGAATATAACCGTTCACAATTACCACTTTATTTCATGTTGCTGCCAAATGTTTTTTCTTTTTGCGAGTTTCTCCTTTTGCATATAATTCTGCATGATAGGATGAAGGGTAAAACATAAAATGCCATTTTCCACGGAAACAAGAAATGCATTATAACAAATATTTGCCTAAAAGAAACTAAAGAAATTAAGAATGGCTAGTAAAAAGTGTTGCTATGCGTATATCAAAGTACAAACAGAAAAGGCTAAATACAAAGTTTTTACTCTCGGGCATGCAAGAGTAAATACTTTGCTTCACTGATAGATTGCCAAGATAAAGAGGATGCTAGGCACAAATCAATGAATATTGTATTTTGAAGGCATACTGTCACCTGGAAGTGGAAGTTATCCCTATATTTGCAGTGTCTCCAATTGCAGTTTAAGTCTGTCAGTCTCATCCCATATACTGTCATTTTCATGTATGAGATTACCCTCTAAAGTATTAGTGTGGGCTCCCAGTTTAACTAGCACTCTTTGTTGCTGTGGAGCACTGAGGTGATGGAATCATTTGCCATGTACTGTTGTTTGCTTGGGGACCCTGCACTGTCTTGAATTGCCATGAAAGAGTGGGTTGTGGCTTGTGTTCATTTTTTATGTGGTACAGGTATTCCACAAGGTAGATATCCAAAATATGGCTTGGTAGAAGCAAAACCTCTTGTGTAAGCTGTAAATTTGCCAAATGTGATTTGGGGGGTTATTTACTAAACCGTGGTCTGGCTTTTTGGGTCAAAACTTGGGATTTATTAAAGCCAAAAGTAGGGATTTTAGTAAATTAACCTCTTGTTATTCTAGTGCTGCAAGTTTTACTAAAAATTACATATTGTTTCCAGGCACAACTATTACCTTTTAGTTTTAGGTATAGTTCCCTTTAGAGTGTTGCTTGTGTTCTCTTTCCTAGCATATATTGCAGTATTTCCTTGCAATCAAAACTTCATGCGCTTCCTTCTGATGATATGGTGTTACGCCAGTTCTGACTATTTCGTCATATACACTGCTTGCCTGCCAAGAGTTACAAAATCCCCATATGTTTGCTTTTCTTTCCAATAATTAAATATACAGTGTATATACTGTATATATATATATATATATATATATATATATATATATATATATAATCTTATTGAAAAACGTCAGATTTATGTACACAATAAAAGAACTATGAATTTTGCACACAATGGAGTGCGGGCCTTTTCAATAAGATTATATGCAACACTTTGGACCCTGATTTGATTGAAAGATTCCAGATTGGAGTGCGGCTGCCACAAGTTGAAAACACACACACACACACACACCCCCTATGATAAGGTAACAATCCCCTTATCACTACCAGCCAGAGTGGCTAGTCTTTTTCACTCCATTACTGAGATTGACATAAGCGCCTAAATACTTGTTGAGCATTATATATTATGTAAAAAATTATCTATACTGTTGCACTACTACTCACAGATTGCCTAGACAGCTGAATGTAGCAAATGTCAAAATACAGATCCCAGCATAGGGCCCATTCAATTCCATAATAAATTTTATTGTATGGTTTATTACATTAAAACTCATGGGTGAGATTTAATTTGTTGTGAAAACATTTTTCTCCTAATACAGTTTCAGTTTTTCCCATATTCTTCACTAGGGCTTATGTAGTAAACAGCGAGATGCGTTTTTCTCACTGAATTGCATCTGGTTCTATAGGAAAATCTTGAATTGATTTAAGAAAAATGGTGTTTTAGGCAATACGATTTAGTAAATCCCTTAAAGGAGAAGGAAAGCTACGGAGGCATTTTATTGCCAATAGATTAGCTGCAATAGTGCAAGCTAGAATGCTATATTTATTCTGTAGAATGTTTTACCATACCTGAGTAAAAAGCTCTAGAAACTCTCTGTTTGTTTAGGATAGCAGCTGCAGTATTAACATGGTGTGACATCACTTCCTGCCTGAGTCTCTCCCTGCTCTGGGCTCAGATTACAGTAGAGAAGGGAGGGGTGGGGGGAGAGGAGCAAACTGAGCATGCTCACACCCAGGGCAATGAGGTTTAAGCTGAAGGCAGGAAGTCTGATACAGAAGCCCATGAGTACACAATAGAAGGAAAGAAATGCAGTGTTTCTTTTGACATGGGACTCAGAGCAGCATTACTTTGGGGGTTTACTGGTATATTTAGATGGACCTTTCTGATAAGGCTTACTTAGTTTTAACCTTTCCTTCTCCTTTAACAAAGAAACAGAAAACCATGCAAAAATGTCGTCTGTTTTCCATTTATATTTCTTTTCTGAGAAATATATACAAAAGTGAAGAAAAGAGAAAATATACAAAAGTGATTAGTGAACCTAAATCCTTTTTGTAGACAGAAACCCAGTAATAAATCGGGGCAAATTTATTTAGATGGACAAAAAACATGTTTTATTTAATGAATACGTTATTTGAAATCTAGAGTTGAGGAAATCTAGAGTTGAATTAGGAGAAACGTTTTTATCACTGAATTGAATGATTGATATATCTGAGGGCTGCATCAAGAACCTATTTATTTGATCCTACTGTCATCCTAAATACATCCCTGAAGAAATAATTTTCCGTTAACCGGAAACCAATGATCCAGAAAGCTCTAAATTCTGCAAAGGCCATCTCCCATAGGGGCAGATTCACTAAAGGGCGAATTGTCGCCAGCGACTGCTTTGCACACACCGCACCACTTTGTCAGGGCGCAAATTCGCTACCACTATGCTAATTCCATAATATGCGAAGCTGCTCCCTGGGCCCCGAACGCTGATGACTTTTCGCTAGCGTTACTTCTGCAGTGCGAGTATTTCATAGCAAAGATGTGCTAGCGTTAGTTTGTGCCTAGCGAAAATTCGCTAGTGATGTTGCACTTAGGTCAATTTGAATAGGGTGGGTAATTTAAAGTTGTATGGAGGTTTATTATAAATGTTGGTGCAAATGCTTGAAGTTACCACTTTTTATTACAAATGTCCAGGGAACCTTAATAAAGACAAGAGACTTAATATAATGCCCTACACATGAGCCCACTGTATAATGAATGTTCGGAAATCTGGAGAAAAATGTTTACCCAAAAAAAGTTTGTAAGGACTTTTGCAGGCAATCTCGCTTCAAAAAAGGAAAAGTCGCCAGTGTTTTTTGAACTTTAATGCATTTTCAGCACACAGGATATGATGAGTAAGTGACAGAAGATTGAGGAAGATCTAGCTTCATTTTAGCACTTTAGGGACGTCAACTCTGGCGAAAGAGGTAACATTCAGTAAAATCCGCACTTAATTTGCGGAGTAATGACTTTTCACCAGAGCAAAAAGCCGCCTGGCAATAGAGTGCGAATACTAGCGATGGTTTCTTTCGCTAGCGATTTGGCACCTGCGCCTCTTAGTGAATTGGTGATGTCCCTGTGCATGGCAACACTGGCAAATTGTCACTAGCAATAGCTACTTTGTCCTTAAGTGAATCTGCCCCATAGACTACATTTTTTAAAAATAACTTGATTTTTCTCTGTAATAAAAACAGTACATTGTAATTGCTCCAAACTAAGATACAATAGGGTTCATTTATAAACAGTGGGCAAATTTGCACCTGGGTAGTAACCAATAACAACCAATCAGATGATTGCTTTCAGTGTCTAACTCGCAGCTCGCTGAAAAAAGCTAATCACTGATTGGTTGCTATGGGATATTGACCAGGTGCAAATTTGCCTGCTGTTTATAAATGAGCCCAAATGTATCCTTATTAGATACAAAACCAGCCTATTGGGTTTATTTCATGTTTACATGATTTTCTAGTAGAGTATGAAGATCCAAATTACAGAAAGATCTGATATCTGGAAAACCCCTGAGCATTCTGTATAACAGGTCCCATACTTGTACTTTACTTTCTGACATATGGACTATAAACATTTAGAAGTAAGCAAGCAGTATCTGGGTATATTCTGCTACTTGCAACATCTGGAGAAGGAAATGGCGACAGACAGCCTTCCGTTTTCATAAAAAAACACACTATTTACAAATTCTAAAATGGACTTACTTAATCATCAAATACCTAGATATATTTAAACTAGCAGCTATGTTAGAAATCTACCATCTACTTCTACAACCCAGTGTAAAACTAGTTATGTAAATATGATAACATCAAATCCTTATAGCTGAGCCATGCCAGCCAATTATATCAGACATATGCCAATGAAGTAGAATGGAAGGGTCATGCAAAGTAGCACTTTTGTCTGATCTTCCTCCTTTGGAATTATGTGGGCAGGTTCAGAAGCAATAGCTGGATGGGGGAGCACAAGAAACCGTTGGGGGTCTGTGATGCACTGCTGTTCATATTGAACATGTATCCATAGGTGATAGGTGAACAGCGCACATACTTGCATTACCATCATCAGTAAATCCTGTGTACCATCACTAGCTAGTCTGAAAAAGTATATGTCTCAATTGCATTCCATGGCTCATAAAAATTGGGATAGTTAATAGCAATATTTCCAAAACTAATAATACAGCTTTTATAACAAGTTACTTTGCCATGCTTAATGTATTTTCTTTACAGTATGTAACATGTCAATTTCTTATTTTTATTCTTTTAGCAAATAAAGACGATTGAGAGGTACATAAGGAGACTGGAGTTTCACATTAGTAAGGTAATTAGAGATGCAAATATGATTTCTTTATGGTATAAGTTAAAAAAAGCACTCAGCTCCAACTGTGACAAAAGTTCAAGATACAGGTATGGGATCCGTTATCTTGAAACCTGTTATCTAGAGTGCCGAATTACAGAAAGTACTGTACGTCTCCCATAGACTCAATTTTATTCAAATAATCCAAATTTTTAAAAATGATTTCCCTTTTCTCTACAGTAATAAACAGTACATTGTACTTGATCCAAACTAAGATGTAATTAAAGGGCATGTAAAGTCTAAAATAGAATAAGACTAGAAATGCTGTATTTTGTATACTAAATATAAACATGAACTTACTGCATCACAAGCCTAATCAAACAAATAATTTATGCTTTCAAAGTTGGCTACAGGGGGTCACCATCTTGTAACTTTGTTAAACATCTTTGCAAGACTAAGACTGTGCACATGCTCAGTGTGGTCTGTGCTGCTTAGGGATCGTCATAAACAAAGCTGCTTGAGTTCTGCATGGCTGGGAAGTAAGGCAGGGGCTCCCCCTGCTGTTCATAAGTATGATTGTTTCCCTGCTCAGCAGTTAGGGACCATCTGACAATACCTATCCACAGCAGTAAATGAAGAGAGAATTTCACTGCATACAGTCAGGTTTCTTATAAAAACTGTACACATATTTAAATTCAGGTATATTGGAGATAGGTTTCTTTTTCATTAAAGAAAGTAAAAATGTGATTTTATTTTTTTGCCTTTTCATGCCCTTTAATCCTCATTGGAAGCAAAAACCAGCCTATTGGGTTTATTTCAAATTTAAATGATTTTCTAGTACTTAAGGTATGAAGATCCAAATTACAGAAAGATCCATTACCTGAAAAAACCCAGGTCCTGAGCATTCTGGATAACAGGTCCCATACATGTACAATGTATAGCAAGTACTTAACTTTAGACACAAGAGCAATGGAGGATTATGTGTTTTGGGAATTAAACATGATCTATGGGTGATATGAAGAAAGGAATGTGAACTTGACCACTCTCATCAGGATGCTGCTTGATACCAGGATATTTCCCTTAAACATGTTTTAGCTAACATCTGCTTTTAAACATAAGAGAAAGTTGCTTTTAGTTTGTTTATTGCACCCTGCAGCCACAGCTATACAAAACATTGCATCCTCTTGTGAGTTTAAAATAGTAGGAAAGCTCATGCGTCATTGCATTTGATGTGGACACAAAAAGTATAGGATTATCTTCTCTCCAGCAGATGCAATAAATGTAATAGGTTGGTTAGCAAGAGACTCTACAATATGTACTTGCTACTTCCTTTGTGCTGATCCCCTGTGACAGTCCTTTAATTCCATGGAAAAGTGGTCCTATAAATAGCTGACATTTTTCTAATAAATGTCAGGGTTTAATTTACAGCTGCCGAATGCTTATTCATGTTAAGGCACACAGTACATATTCCTAGTTATGTAGTGCCACCTGTTGCCATATTCACATCCACTTCTGTAGGTTGATTCTGTTCATAAAACTGCATATTGTGCTCTTCATTGCAAAATAAGGACTTTTGGAGAGGAACATCAAATATGGTTCTCACTGTACCATATGCAGTTTCCGCACTGAGGTCGAGCATGTGATCTAGCAGGGCACTGACAAATAGGTATGAGTGTTGATCGGTTTTTAGCTGCCACAGTACATTCAAGGGATATTATCCTTGAACATTCACTGTCATTACAAATAGCAATGCACACATTAAGGCAAACTAGAAATGGGGTGTGGTAGTGGTGAAAATGCAGATACCATGACTGAAATAGCCATACCCAGTGGTGTTACTAGCGGGCACCACGCTCTCCACCCCTGCAAAATAATCTTCAGCAACCCTTCAATCAACACCCCACCACTAATTCACATGCAAGTGCAAATTATGAAGTTAAAAAGTGACTGGGGAATTGGGATTTCTGTGCAATAGACCCTGCAGTGTGCCCCCCCCCCCGGGGTCTGAATCCTCTGTAGTTACGGGACTGGCCTTACCATGATCCAACACAAATAGGATCTTTAAAGGCATATTGACATATTAATGACTTTTTTTACCTTGGGTTTTTATGCTGCGTTATTTTGTGCCATTAGAGGTTTAGAGTTCATTTATTTCCACAATAGAAAGTTCAGTATTTATTCTGCTTCTGCTACAGTCAAGGTTAAATCAGTAACAGACCTCCCCAAGAAATATATCTTGTGGAATTGTGCTCTGAGTCGGGGTGTATATTTAGAATCTGTACCATAATACAACGTCAGACTGCTGGAATTTTGCCAGAAAAGAGGCAGAGACATCATGTACACTAGAAATTTCACTCCATGATGAAAATATATTACAATTATTTAGGGTTATCAGTTTACACAAAATATGTTTGACAAATTTAGTTGATCAAACTAATTTCAACAATTTCTTTGGCTAATATACATCTGCTGCTGTCTCATTAGCCATTATAAGAAGGATTAAAAGCAAGGGTAACAGTGCCATCCATACATATACAGAGTTGCCTTTATTACTTTCATGTTCGTTGTCTATTCATAATGTTTTGGCTAAGTAAAACAATATTTCAAGTCTCAGTCATGTGGATAAACACAGGAATCCAGAGAATGAAGACAAATCTTACAAACAGGCTACACAATATATCTTAGTTCATTGGGACCAAAATACTTTCTTTACTGTTGATCTCTAATTTTTTAGTTGGGCAGATACTGGAGAAATTTATGAAACAGAGAATAGAATAAACAATATTATCTGTCATTTTTCCAATCAAACCAGTCCCACCAAGCCCTTGTATCGGTATAAAGAGGTTCTGCTTTGCTGATGTTATCCTTGACCATTCAATGTCACTACAAATAGTAATTCTATTGGTTACTGCAAACAAGAGGTGGGGTATGGCCATTGTGAAAATGGTGCATATCGAATCTTCCATAAAGATTTATATGAATGTTGTGATTTGATGAAACACTTTGCATCATCTGTGAGTAAGAAATCGTTACTCTCAGTTGTCCAAAACTTTTAAGTCACCAGATTTGAATAAGGATTGTCCAGATTCTTGACTAAATCAACTAAATCCCAAACCAAATTCTGAATGTGTAGAATGCCTGTTGTTGATGACACCAAGAATGGTTTACCAAGTTTTTGTTTAAGAAGGGTCCAAATCTTTGTTTTATTTTCTACCTTTTCTGTTTCCTACAAGGTGGATGAGCTGTATGAAGCATACTGTATCCAAAGGCGGCTCCGGGAAGGTGCATGTAAGATGAAGCAGGCATTTGCTACCTCGCCTTCCAGTAAGGCAGCACGAGAGAGTTTGTGTGAGATCAATAAAAGTTATAAAGAATATACTGAGGTATGTTTAACACAACCATTTTGCTTCTTGAATGTGAAACGCAGCGAAGTAACTAAACATGGATATAAAAAGTGTGGGGCTTCTGTCGGAAGTACATTTTCTGGGCCAATTTTAGAGAAAAAAAGTGACTAGTAAACCATGTGATACAGTAGAACCCCCATTTTATGTCCCCCATACCTACGATTATTCACAGTCTCACAGTCGTATGCACCGTTCATTTTTTCAGTTTTTTCCCCCGCAAATTTCACGTTTTCCCAAATTTTACTTTTGTTATGCTCTGTCCCTTGAGAAATGTAACAAAAATAGGATTCTATTGTAATGTTTAAGTCTATACCTTCGATAAAAACATGTTTTAGGCAGAATGAGGGCTGAAGAATAAATAAGGTTATGTAGGTGCATGAGGGCTCTTTTCAATAATTTACAGTTTCAATTCATGAAATCAGAGTTGTATCATTAAACAGATTAATGCATTGATCTTTCTATGAAATTAATCAATGACAGCAACAAAACATAGGTCATTAGTTATTGATTTTAACTGGACACGTGATAGTTTATGAACCCTGTCGGCATTTTTTGTGGGTTAAGGGTGTTGTGCGAAGAAAGAGTGTTACTGGGCAACACATTATTTCCATCATGTAACCTTGGACCCAGAAACGTAGGTTGTTCACGGGAAATCATGAGTTGGATTTGCGATGAAAATACTTTTTTAGTAGTAAGAGAGTTCAATAAAAGGTGTACTAATAATTCTTTTGAATACAAATACTGGTTTAATTCTATGGTTCACACACTGTTGCCCACAGCAAGTTGCTTCACATGATGGCAATGGTAAGTATCATGAGGAGCCCTTGGCCGGTAATCCTATGCTAAAAATACATGCCAACAATTATAAGGAAACATTTTCAGGTCCAGGCACTTGTGCAGCACAGTTTATAGAGCATATTACTTTTACATTTCAAAGTGTTAAAATATAGTGACAATAGTGATGCCTAGGAGAATGGTGGAGATCACATTGTTTGCTAATTAGGAAAAAACACACAACCCTCAACTTTGACTTTTTCTTCATCTGGCTTAAGCAAAACCCTTCCATATTCTACTATATCCTTTATTAGTTTAGTCTCTCTTCTTCTCTCATGAATTCCATAATGCACTAGAGGTCAGAAGATTTACAATTCTTAGAGGAAATAATTATTGCAGATCCAACTATACTGAACTTTCTCATAATGTACTAAAAAAGCTTTAGCATATATACAGTAATCTTCTGTGCTCTGCACCCTGTGATGGATTAATAATCTGGGAAAGGTGCAGAGGACATTGTTGTCATATGCAAGGGATCCCTTTTCTTAATTTCTGCTATAGGCATATTGTAAATACAGAACTCCCCAGTGCATATCCTTGTCCTCATTCTGAAAGATGCACAATCTAGGGGTATTAAGTTCAGGCCCCTTTGAAAAGGACCCCTTTATTTACATACACTATATATTATAAAACTGCTGTATCAGCTACTTAGTCATAGTTTCAACAATGTATAACCACAAATCCAACTGACCCTTGTGCTAAGAATTCAGTAGTATCTAGAAGTACAAATCTTTACACCGAGCCCTCCCCGCCACTGCTCCAGTCTTCCCAGGGACACTAATCTTAGAGTTTGAAAATCATTGGTCTCAGTGTCAGACTGGGCACAAAAGGCTCGCCAGAGAACCCTGTACAAAGAGCCCATAAAACACCAGCATCACCATGGTGGAGAGGTTTACTGCTCAAATTTAATTGCTGAATATAAACACTATAGGAACTTATTTTTCAGTATAGTCATGATAGCAAAGACAGTGATGGTTCACTATTTCTATTTTGCTCTCCCATTAACACTGTGCAAATTGTTCCTGAGAAGCTCATCCTAGCAAGTCTATATAGTTAACAGCCTTCCAGGATTATCTCGCTTATCTATGGCAATAAATTTGAAACACAGAGGTGGCCATACACTGCCAGATCCACCATAAACTGCCAGATCCACTGGGCCTATTGAATTCCTTCAGATGCGGGAGCTTCAAAGTACAATTTTAATCCTTGTCCAATGGGATTTTTAAACCGGCCATAATGATATTCAGCAGATATCAGTCGACAGATCCATTGGTGTGCCTCAAACATGGGCATATAAATTGCTATTCTCCTGCCCTAGGCATCACTGTTGTCACTAATCTGGGGAATGTGTCAGGAATTTTTATTGGCCCATGTATGTCTAATCTTTCCAATCTCTCTGATGGAAAGACAAAAAAACACAGACAGAACCAAGAAAATTTAGGAGTAAGTTAACAACTCATTACTTCTGAAAGGGCAAAGGGCCCAGCCAGACCAGGGTCCACCAGGTGAAATTCATGGTACTCCAGCAGGCCACTAACTGGTCTACATTAAATAACAAAATAGTGACTACAAATCTGAGACTTAATGCAAATACGTTTGAATACTTGAAATGATTGGTAGGGGTTTTAACTATATTTTTTATAACAATTTCACAGAATATGTGCACGGTTGAATCGGAGATGGAAAACCTGTTAGGGGAATTTTACATCAAAATGAAAGGTAATTAAATTAAATATAATTTTCTTATGTCTTGACTAAATCAAAAATTCGGAAAGGAATATATTTCAAAGACCACAATTCCTTATTTATTTATTGTTTTCCATATTTATTTCACTAATGGAATTAAGAGGTGAATCAATAATACATTTGTTTTGGGGTGGGTTTCTGTGAAATTGTAACCACTCAGTTTGACATTTTAGTCTTACAAAAAATGCCAGGCCATATCCTTCTTTATCATCTTTAATAGCCCACCCGTTTTTCTATAATCCTCTCTTATATAAAGCTAGTATGGAGTGTGGTCAAGCGGCATAATGGAGCATTTTCGGACTTCACTAAAGCTATGGATAGTCCAAAAGGGCCATAAAATGAAATAAGTTATATAATAGACTGAAATACAATAAAATTTTGCTGACGTGTATTTCCAGCACTAAGCACCTTTTAGCACATGCATTTTTTAATGTACAGATGAAGCCACTTGGATTTGTGAGTTAAATGCGTCATGACTCAGAGTTAATTGAAGAAACTGTGTTATCTAAAGTTATCTTAACTCATTTAATGCATTTAACCTTTTCATTAGCATACCAAAGCACCATTGTTCACAATGGTGAATGCTTTAATTAGATGGGATGTTGTGACACAGTTTTCTGTGTTAAATGAGATAAATGGGATATCTGTGTTTAGTTATTCTGTGTCAAACAGACAAACCATAGTGGCTGCATCTGTATACTGGTACTTAACTATATTGAATTGTTAAAGATGTGGCCTTGCAAACTAGTGGGATACGTAATGGTTTTTTGAAAAGTGACAAAATTATTCTTTTTTATAATGTTTTGCCAAATGTATAAACTACCAATTCTTCCCATAAAAAAACCATTTGAATAATAATTTTAGGATTTTGAATTATGTTTTATTTTGTACTGTGTTAGTTGAGCTGTGAGCTGAAAATAATATACTTTGGTAACCCTATGCACTTATTAAAGTTCTTCAATTAGTTAAATGCTTGCCACATTTGTGTTTGGAACCTTTGCCTATGAATCATTGCTGCCATCTAGAGAACACATGATGATCACACGCCTATAGAAGACATAAGAGATTCTGAAAGCTTACATTGTTCGCTTTCTAAAATATTTACTGTTCTACCACCTAAAATAACTCTAGATACAGTGTCTTACTGTACTGCACAGAGCCCAAAGGGGAATTCAGCAGTGCAAGCCTATAATGTACTTGTGCGTAACTAGGATAATGTGTTATAGCACACGTCAGTTCTAAATAGGTATAGCAAGTACATGAACAGGGACAGTCTTGTATAACAATCAGCATGAACACTTATAGGAATGCTAATATGCACATCATCTTACACATGTCTGCAGCCAAGAAGAAATCTCACGTTTCTTAGACACTGTAATATTTATTCATCTAAGAAAATATTTAACATTTTGAAACTGGAATTGTGAAATACAGTAGTAATGTAAACCAAATACAACAAGGCAGACTTACACTAGATCCCATTCATAGATACCAGTTACAGGCTGGCCACCTCAATTGTATAGATCTTGGAAATATATTAATTCATAATATTGCATTATTTCCAACAGGTCTAGCAGGCTTTGCCCGACTTTGTCCAGGAGATCAATATGAGGTAACATTTGTTCTTCTATCTTCATTGAAATGAACATTTAAAAATAATGAATGTTTGTAGCACTGCCCCAGACACAATTAAAAGCATATCATTTAGGATGTTTGTGTGTCACTCCTACTGATTTTTGAGCACACTGTAAAGCCTGGAGATTTCTACTCGAACGATTCGAACTAAAAATCGTTCGACTATTCGACCATTCGAAGTACTGTCTCTTTAAAAAATACTTTGACTACATACTTCAGCAGTTTAAACCTACCGAGCTGCAATGTTAGCCTATGGAGACCTTCCCCAGCACTTTTCTACGTTTTTTATAATCTAATAAAAATCCTTCGATCGATTGATTAAAATCCTTCGAACCGTTAGATTTGAAGGATTTTATCATTCGATCGAACGATTTTTATTCGATCGTTCGATCGAAGTATTTGTGCTAAAATCCTTCGAATTCGAATGAGAAGGATTTTACTTCGAGGGTCGAACTCGAGGGTTTATTAACCCTCGAAATTCGACCCTTGATAAATCTGCCTCTAGGAGTGTATTGTTATTTTTATTTATTTTAGTGCACAACCAGTGTTCCCTATATTTTGAGGCTGGCACACACAACAAATTTTGTGTACACAAATACTTTTGTGTGAAAACACCAAATTTTGCATTTATTCTGACCTGCACACACAGTTTTTAAAAATGCGCACACAAGTTTAAAATTTGCACACAAATGCATTTTTTTTAGCACATAACCGAAAAGAAATTAGAGGGAACATTGTGCACAACCTATATTTAATTGGATTAAAAAGAATAAAAATGTTCTGTGCATAGAATAAACTAATCATGTGTGATTGACTCTAGAAGATGAAGTCCATTTTTATGTGTCTGTGTTACTTTAAGTCAAAATTGTCCTTTTATGCTCTGTTAATTGTTGCAATCATTGATGAGTCTCAAAATGGTAATTTACTTGTCAGTTTACATTGCAAACTTTTTCATTTGCCTTCATAATCTCACATAAAGTACTGTTGCTTATTATACTATACCCTATGCAACACGCAAATCAAAGTGACAAAAATAGCTCTGTGCTCAGTGAATCACTTCCAATAATAAGACAGGGAAATTAAGTGCATTTATTAATGTGGTGTGGGCGTTATATAACACACAAGTAGACATTTTAGATAAATCACCCTACTTAGCAACTGAAACAGATGAATCCAAACTGGAAGCAGGAAATAGAAATTCCTATTTATAGAAAGAATATCCTGCAAAACACCCTATTTTCTGACATCAGAATCTGCTGATCAGGATCCAGCAATCTGCCAAGAACCCAGCATGTATGTTCTGAGCATAAGAAAAAAAATACAGACTGTATTATAATATAGACTGTAAGATCCACTAGGACAGGAATGGTATGCTATTGCAAAAACAAATGTTCCTTTGCACAAATTGAATATAGCTTTTGTTTAGCAATGGCTTCTGACAGTGGAAGAAAGATTGCACATTTTATAGTTTGCACCAGTGCACAGTGTATGTAATAAAAGTTGCTATTTTTGCTCCAAAAGATTATGCCACCTTCAAGTATGCCTTAAATGTATGTTATGCACAATTGGAGTTTGCAATACAATAACAGTCTAATGAAGAATACTACATTGCGAAACGCAAATTTGTATTATTATTAATGAACATTTGTTTCCGTTTCCAGCTTTTATCACACCCCCCTTTTAAATGCTAATTAAAAATACTGCTGTATCTTTTAATCTCAGTAATTTAGTTAAATGTTAGCTGCCCCAGTTTTCCCATGCACAAAATCCAACAAATGGGACCTATGCAATTTTACATGTATTCCATAGCCTCATTTTTTAAAGCATCTGTCGGTTTTACTACTGAGTTTGCTGTGTTGAATTACAGTAACAATTTGAATATTTCCTTTCTTTGAAGATTTTCATGAGATATGGACGCCAGAGATGGAAATTGAAAGGCAAAATAGAAGTCAATGGAAAGCAGAGCTGGGATGGAGAGGAAATGTTCTTTCTCCCTTTGATTACTAGTTTAATTTCAATCAAGGTAAATGTGTAACTTATATAAGTAGTGTAATCGCTAAAAAGGAATGAAGGGTGTACAAATACAATATTACCCTAATTTTGAGGCCCTTTTATTTTAAAGTTCAAATGATCATCAGGGGGCATTTCTATAGAAATAGATTTTTCATAACCAGATATTATAAAGCTGTACAATGTATAATACACACCAATTTTCCCCATTTAAAGTAAATTCTAGAGATGCACAGTATCCACTATTTTAGGGTTTTGTTGAATCCCGAAGCCTTTGTGAAAGATTCGTCCTACCAAACCAAATCAAATCCTACATTGCATATGTAAATCAGGGAGGAAAGCAAGAAAGAAGACTGCACGCCTAAATAGTTTTTGATTTCCTTGCAAGGTCGGACTGGTGGGCCCTAGGGCCCCCTCCAACCCTCCCTGCTGCCCTGCATGTGTGCGCATGCGCCAGTGTGCAGCATGTGTGCACGCACATGCTCGAAACCTTAGTATAGCGGATCTTAGTATTGCGGGCCCACAAGAGCTGGGGCCCATCGGGTTTTTTCCTGGTGTTCCGTGGGCCCAGTACGACCCTGCTAATTTGTTTGTGTGATGAAAAGTCATGTGATTTTTTGGATTCGAAATTGGTTTGGCCAGGCAATCGGATACACCTGAATTTCACCTGCTGAAAAAAGGCTAATTCTTGGCCGCATCCTGAACTGAATCCTGGATTCAGTGCATTGCAAAAGTTCATATGTCAGTTATGCCAGAATCAGGGGCAAACCTGGCCCCTGCACCACCTGAAGCAGCTTGCTACATTTTTGTCACCCCTGGTAACTAGTAGGGCGTTGCTGCCTGAGGTGAGTTTCTCAACGTATCTCATTGGTGCAGTGCTCCTGGCCAGAATGTAGGAAAATAAAACTTTTCTGCTAAGAAAACCTTGAAAACTGATCTAAGTGGATTTGTCAAAGGTTGGCAGTGTTGGCTCTTCATAAACAGCAGTGTAAAATAGAAGCACTAAAAAATGTACAGTATGTGGGCGGTGCTGTTTACATCACCTTTATAAATGTCCCTAAAATTATCAGTAATATTTTGATTCACTCTGGGAATGCATCTTATATAAGCAGGGCCGGAACTAGGGGTAGGCAGAGTAGTCACGTGCCTAAGGCACAAAGCTGGGAGGGCGCCAGGCACGTACCTCCTCTGTCGCCTACCCCAAGTCTGGTTCTCTTCTCTGCCCGACTCTCTGCATTTTTTTGCGCTTGCGCACTATATTGCAAATGCGCGCACGCAAGCGCAAATTCGCACATGCGCACGCTGAACAGGCGCCGCAACTGCCGGGCCTGCCTAGGGTGCCTGCCCAGCATGGCCCGGCACTGTATATAAGACATAAATATAGCACAATTTATGTTCCCTGAGTATAACTAATTGTGAAAGAACCTTGAACTCTTAATGGAGCTGCAATTAGTGAAAATAGTGAAATGTTAAAAATTGCTTAATTTACCTATATGTGCAAAAATGTCCTATTTTATAAAAACAGGTGAGACCATCATTTACATATGCCCTGGAGAAAAGTGCTAGAGCACTAAGGGGCACAAAATCATACCCCTTAGTGCTCGTTCATTGAGCATTTGTTTCGGGGGTATAGTTGGGCTCTGCACCTTGTGCCAGATTAAAAAACCAGGCATGGCTCAGAGTGCAGCGATCACAATTACAAGGCAACTTTAAACTTACTTCCTACCACAGGGCAGTTGATAAGGACAGGGCTTCATTTACCATGAACTGGCTGGTGTTGCATGTCTGAATGACGTGTAAGTTGGGGAAAGATAGGAAGTGGAATGAGGGATGCTTAGGTGCCCCCAGTGCACCACATCTATATGTAGCTCTGCTGAACCCAGGCAGCAATGTATTCAACTGGATAGCACAGGTCCTTCTGCATTGTGTGCTGTTTATGTTGGTTTGCACCGTTCGCCAACATTTGTAAATGAGACCTACGCTCCTTTCTTCATAATCATATGATTTGCATTTACTTCTTGTGACAAAAGGCAGCCTACTTAGTGAAGATATGTTTCATCAGCAAGTTTTCAGAAACGCTCTTAAGAAAGTGTGAAAAAAAATTGTTGATTATCAATCTACCTTCTCTTCTGCAACTACATTAGTCCTTTGTTGGTTTATATCATGAGTTGTCTAGAATCAATGTGCAGAATTTAGAAAAGTAGGGTAGTAATAATTACAATTTGAAAAAAAGAGTGAATTATGTGTTTGAGTAGGGAGCCACAGAGGAATCATGGGAGTCCCATGTCACAATAGCCTTATGAAATCTGGATATCTTTAACATAAGAAAGCTGCTCATTAACCTATGGCTAAAAAATATAAAAGTCGCTGTTACAAAGGTGGATATTAGGGTCTGATGTCATTTTTGTGGCAGAACAGACTTTGTCCAAAGCCAATGGCTGAACATGTTTTGGAAGTACTGTGATCTATAGATATGCATATGTTACTAAACCTAACCAAACCAGTTAACAGTTAGACTGGGGGTCATTTATCAACACTGGGCAAATTTGCTAATGGGCAGTAAACCATGGCAACCAATCAAATTGCTGCATTCATTGTTCTACTTGCAGCTGGCTTTCAAAAGCTAATCACTGATTGTTTGCTATAGGTAACTGCCCATGGGCAAATTTGCCCAGTGTTGATAAATGAGCCCCGTCTAATTGCAGAGCTTTGCACTGTGTAATGGCTGTATACTATATGCTTGCAGGTTACAGAACTTAAAGGACTTGCGACTCATATTCTGGTTGGAAGTGTCACATGTGAAACAAAGGATTTATTCGCTGCCAGACCTCAAGCTGTGGCTGTTGACATTAATGACCTCGGCACCATAAAGCTTAACCTTGAAGTAACATGGTGGTAAGTGCCATTAACATAACATACTCTGACAGTTCATAACTCATGTACCTGCCCTGAAACCTTTTCCAGAGTGTCTCAGTGGAAAACCAGTTTTCTGCTTCAAGAATAAATATGTGATAATTAAAGAGACAAAACTGTCTGAGGTCAGGATGTCAGATGTGTATGACCTGGGTCACTTTATGACCTGGTTCCCATACACCAAAATACATGTTACTGTTCCAGGCAGTGACTCGTGTCAGAGATTAAACTGATAGCTGTACATAAGCAACTGTGTCCCTGACTCTGTAGGAATACAGAAAAATTTGGGAAGGCGGGAGGGTAGTAGCAAGAAAAATCTAGCCTAAGAAAAAAAGCAAATTGTGGAAATGTTAGGTAATAATCAGTGTGCAAAGACTAGACATATCTGATTGCTGAATAAACTGATAAATTGCCTTGGTTCTCTGTTATAATGTGTTAACATGACTACAGTCATTTAGTAAAGATGTGAACTATGAGTTTTTAGACACATTTCACATGTAAAGGGGAGCTATCACGAAAATTAAAATTCAATATGAGCTTCACCAAACTGAAATAGGAAGTTTTCTAAATATAATCAAATAAAAATTCTAACCGTTTCTGAAATATTCAAGTTGCTCTTTACTTCCTCCTGTGCGCATCTGCCTCTCTTCATTTTCTCTTCATGCGGGCGTTTGAAGCCTGATTTTGGATGAAAGTTAAATCCAATGTATCTTTTACAGGGGCTCCTTTTTCCTAGAAGATGTATTAGATCTCACTTAAATCTCCCGAAATCCTGTCTCTCTACATGTAGAATTTGTGCCAAAGTCAGTTATTTTGTTAGATTTTGTTTGCTCTACTACACTGGCTAGGAAAGGGAGCCCCCTATAAGATATATTGGATCTAACTGTCAATGGAAATCTGACACCCAACAGAATGAAAAGAAACAGAGGCCGAGAGGATAATAGTGAAGATAAACTTGATTATTTTAGAAACAGTACAGTATTTTTAATTGATTGTATTTAGAAAGTTTCTTATTTCAGTGTGATGACGCTTATATTAAGGGGATTATTTATTAAAGGTCGAGTTTTAGAGGTTTGTGAGGTTTTTTTATACCTTAAATGAACTCACAACTCAAATGTTGTCTAATTTATTAAAAAACTTGAATGGAAAAAACTCTGAACTCGGGTGAAAAACCCAAATACTTGAAATTATAATCTCTCAAATTAATCGAGTTTTGCATCATGAAGGCTTCAAATGGTTCAAGGGACCTCTGCCATTGAATTCTACATGACCTTGACAGGTTTTAGCTAGAGAATTTCAGATTCAAACTATTTCCAGCTTCGGGGTATAATAAATATTGAAAACAAATGGTTTTTTGTTTAGAAAAACCCTGAAAATTTCAAGTTTTTGTTTATAAAAACCCCAAAAATTTGAGTTTTGACTGAAAACTACCCTTGAAAAACTAGATTTTTTGTGGAAAACACAACTCGAAACTTATTAAATAACCCCTTAAATGTTCATTTTCACAATAGTTCCCCTTTCTTACAAAGGATTAGTTGTCAGTAGCAATATCAGCAGCACAAGAGCTGTAACTGTGCATTTATACAAGAACAATTAAAGAACAATTAAATCAAAGCACATCTCCTGACCCATTCCATTTAGGAATAGTGAGGAAGAAAATAGAGACCCTACGGTTATGGTGACTTCTACATTGGCAGAACATTTAAGTTTTACGTATAACATAGCCAGTCAAAAAATAGCTACAGCAATATAAAAATATAATCATATTCTATATGAAAGGTATATAATTCTATTTATAAGGTGATTTTGTCCCATTAAATACAGTGATTTTACATTACAGGTATAGGATCTGTTATTTGGAAACCTTTTATCCAGAAAGTTCTGATTTACAGATAAGCTGTCTCACATAGACTCCATTTTATCCAAATAATCCACTTTTTGGCGGATTTGACCGGAGTTTGTAGTAGAAAATATTGAGATAAATTTGGACTTTGATAAATAACCCCTTAATGTTTACATGATTTTCTAGTAAACTTAAGGTATGAAAATCCAAATTACAGAAGATCCATGACGCGAAAAGCCCAGGTCCCGAGCATTCTGGATAACAGATCCCATACCTATATAAAGAAATGTTCTAATAGCTGATTATCTCAAGGTCTATCTATACATCACAATAAAGTCATTGGCAAAAGCCCATGATTTTTTGAGTCCTAACACAGAAACTACAATTTTCCTATTACAATCTGATTGCCAATCTGATTACAAGGTTATATATAATTATAGATTTATAGTAATGTAAATCAATTCTTACTAATTTGCAGCCCATTTGACACAGAGGATCTGACTCCATCCACTGGCAATATAAACAAAGCAACAGCCCTGCAAAGAAGAGTCTCCATATACAGTCAAGGCACACCTGAAACTCCAACCTTTAAAGAGCATTCCTTCTTTGTAAGTCTTTGTGATTACATTAAGAAGTTCCACCAGTATTATTATTATTGTTTTACAATTACTATATTTTTAAATTAGTATTTCAGTTTCAGATTTTCCTGTAGACTTCAATGGGGTTTTCAGGTAGAGATATGCTTTCTCTTTGAACTGAATCTGGCACTGGTTGTTCATCTTTAAATTAACTTTTAGTTTGCAATTGGTCTTCATTTTTTATTATTTGTGGTTTTTGAAATAGTTAGATTCTTGCTCAACACTCCAGTTTGGAATTTCAGCACCTATCTGGTTGCTAGAATCTAAATTACTTTAGCAACCAGGCAGTGATTTGAATAAGAGACTGGATATGAATAGGATAGTTTTGACAATTTTGACTGTGGCTACAGGGCCGATGTCCCCCATTTGAAAGCTGGAAAGAGTCAGAAGAAGGCAAATACTATACAAAACAAAAAATGAAGACCAATTGAAATGTTACTAAGAATCGCCCACTATACATACTAAGGGGCAGATTTACATATGGTCGAATATCGAGGGTTAATTAACCCTCTGTATTTGACTGCCGAATGTAAATCCTTCGACCTCGAATATCTAAGTCAAAGGATTTACCGCAAATAGTTTGATAGAACGATTAAGTCCTTCGAATCGAATGATTCGAAGGATTTTAATCAATCGAACAAACTATTTTTCTACGACCAAAAAAAACTTAGAAACCCTATGGGGACCTTTCGAAGTCATAGTCGAAGGTCGAAGTAGCCAATTCGATGGGCGAAGTATCCAAAAAAAAAACATTCGATATTCAAAGTTTTTTTTATTCTATTCCTTCACTCGAGCAAAGTAAATGGGCCCCTAAAAGTTAACGTGAACTACCCATTTAAGCTGGTCTAATGGGCTAGATTCAGTTCAATAAGAAAACTTATCTTATGGTTTATCAAGTGAAAACTTCATTCAAGACTGTGGGAAAATATGACATATAGTTAGGAGAAAAGTTTTTCTCAGTTGAATCTAGAGGAGTATAGCATGCAGTATTTGACATAGATTGGGCCAGATTCCGTTGAAGGCCAAAAACTTTTCTTCAATCTCAGATTTTTCCATAGGCTTTATTTAAATTTTAACTTGATAACCCTTAAAGGAGAAATCAACCTGTGGGCAAAAAAACCCTGAACCCCCCACCCCAGGTAGACCTCCCCCCATTTCCCCATAATCCCCTCGGCACATGAGCCGGAAGATGGACGCGTGGAACTTCGCTGGAAGAATCTGCGCAAGGGGTAAGTATGGAGTATGGGGCATCTCCCCGGGGGGGTAGTTAGCCTGGGGGGAGGAGGGAGAGAGGGAGGTCTACCTGGGGTGGAGGTACGGGGTTTTTTCCCCACGGGTTGATTTCTCCTTTAAGATACATTTTTCTGAATCCAGTCTTTTCATTTTAGTTTCATAGTTTGCTACTTTACTGGGTGATGATGTGAAATTCAAATTACAGAGCGTATAAGGCAGTGCTTGACTACTTAATTTGAAATAGTTATCTATATCATCCTGGCATATTACAGCATGACATTTTATATTAAGTTTTGCCCTTCAATCCTTTTTTATTTTTTTCTTAAATGCCTTCCTTTTTGAATAGGTTGTCATGCATGGCTTGTATAAATGAGCCAGTTAACATTCAGTCTATTTCCTTTGCTATAAAAAAGATACAAGTGGCAGCAGACACACAAGTCAACCTCCCAATGGTAGTAAATCATGTATTTATTTAGTGACCAAACAAAAAAAAACAAACAATGAAAAACAACATGATCATGTTTTATGTTGCTACTGTGTCATAGGCCTATTGGGAGATTTATTTCAATGCCAACTACCACTTCTTTCCGTATATATATGTCATTACTCACAAAATGGAATCAATGAGTCCACCTTTATTGTCTAATATATCATATTTAAATTTGCACTTATTCTTCATCCTCCTTTTTTCTGTATTTTCTTGCTCTTCGTTATCTACTAGTATCAACCAACAGCTATCAACGCTTTGTCCTTCAGAACACTTTGGGGTTATTTATCAAAGGTCACATTTGTGAGGTTTGTGAGGCTTTTTTATACCTCAAATAAACTTACAACGCAAATGTTTTTGAATTTGAAAAATCTTGAATTTAAAAAACTTGAATCAGAGAATTTGAGGAGAAACCCCCCAATACTTGAATTAATCGCGTTTTTGCTAGAAAAAAACTTGAATCGCACTAATTAATTGAGTTTTCGAGCGAAACCCAAAGAAATCTGAACATCTTGAAGCCTATTACCATCTTCCAATTGTTCAAGGGACCTCTGTAATTGACTTCTACATGACCTTGACAGGTTTTAGGTGGAGTATTTTCGGATTCAAGCTGTTTCCAGCTTCGGGTATTATAAATCTCGAACAAATTTAGTTTTTTTTTTATAAAAACACAGAAAAATTTGAGGTTTTTTGAACCAGAAAATTCTAGTTTTGACTGAAAAGTACCCTAGAAAAACTTTTTCATGAAAACACAACTTGACCTTTGATAAATCTGCCCCTTCATGTCACTAATGTATTATTTGCCCTATAATTTGCTTTTACTAACATGCCGTGTGCTCTTAACCTCTGAAGAAATGGCTGAACCCGCCACAAGACAGGCTGCGAATGTCAATTATGGATGCGCTTCAGGAGACTTTCTTTGACAAGCTCCGGCGCAGTCGCTCTTTTAGTGACCTACCTTCACTCAGGCTGAGGCCTAGATCAGGGCAAGGGAGATATGTGAGTTATTCATGGGACAGATGTGTGTGGTTTTGGAGTTCACCAGCTGTGTGATTGTTTATGCATGCTCCTTTTGACTTTCTGTTCTATCATTATTTGTTTTCATCCTTCCATTCTTTGAAGTATATATTTGTATGCTGAGTGTTGTCACAGCAGTACAGTATTAGGTTTTCTTTTAGGAATGTTCATTTTTTTTGTTTATATTATTATTTTAACCTATCATCTCTCTTATCTCGTTTTATTTGCTGCTTTGAAGTTGCGCTGTTTTATATTGTTTTCACATACTGGTATCTGTATTTATTAACTTTTTTTTAAACAGAATATTTGTATTTCGAAGTATTTTTTCTTGCAGAAATACTTCCCTAAGTCAGTCTAGGTTTTAACCGTTTTATAACTCTAGTTCTAAAACAATTATGTGAGGGATCGACATTCTGAGAGCTTTCCTTGAAGCACTTTTGACTGCAGTTGACAAAAGAATAAACTGAAAGATAAAACTGAAGAGATAAAATAGGGTTTCAACTATAGCCCTTTATGCCTTCTGTATATGATAGGAGGTAAAGCAGCCTTATATATAAATTGATCTGCCAAAAACTTCTCTCATTTAACCAGGCCACTGGTAAACATGTCACCCATCCATTCGTTGACTGAGCTTGTTAGCCAATGCAAACTGGCAGCAGTTCAGAACTTGCGCATGGCCACAAACATATATTGTAGCTGAGACTTTACATCCAAACAGGGATATAGGGTACATGCCTATGAATAGCTTAGCCCTTGGCTAAACCGACAGCCCATTGGGATAAACCGACAGCTACCTTATTGTTGTTTAGTTGCCAAGTATGAATATACAGGTTTAAAGAAAGTCATTTTAAGACAGGGCAATTGCCCCCTTATGTAAAGAAAGGCACTGGCCAGGTTCAGTTACCCATAGCAACCACTATCTGCTTTTAAACTGGTTACCAGTAAATGTTACATGTTGATTGGTTGCATTATTTTATAATTTCTTCATGGGAGTGTTTTGAAGTTCTTTTTCACATCCTTTTAGTCAAATGTAACAACCACTGTATAATATGTTTGTTTGTTTTTTTGCAGTCCAATTTGCAAGATGATGTTTTTGAAAATGGTGGGAACTCTGTTGAAAAGAGGGCTCTCTCCCTTAGTTTTGAAGACTTGCCCAATGGTGACTGTACTCCACCCAGATCAACTGCATCTTCTTCTCTTGGCTACTCAAACCCTGAAATCACTGTTACACCACCAGAGCATAACCTCAGTGAACTATCTTCAGAGGATCCATCTATGGATAACTCAAGTTCTCCAAACTCTCAGTCCTACATAGAACATACTGGTGAAAGTGAAGAAATCTTGCCAGTAAATAAATCAGACTTGTCTTCTTGCCAAAATCCCTCATCCAGTTTGAATAACCTATTTAGAGATTCAGATGTGTCAGTGTCAATACTACAAGACTCAGATGAGGCGTCTGAGCTGAAGCCTGTGGAGCTGGACACTTGTGAAGGAAATATTACCAAACAGCTGGTAAAGAGGCTAACCTCAAGTGAAATCATTGCTTCACCAGACAGACTACAGTCTGAGTGCTCCACTTCTAGTGAAACTGAGGCTAGTAGGTCCTATTTAGATGGAAGCTTAGAAGAGTCATTGCAAGGGCTCCTCTTAGCACTTGAGCCCTGTAAAGACCAATATACAGAATATCAGGAATTGTACCATGAAATTACACACCTAGAAGATGTTCTAAAAGTAAGTGAATGTCATGTGAAGTAAGTGAATGCCAAATGACCAACTGTTTTTATCCTTTATACATGAACAGATATGTACTCTTACTGTGTATGAATGTTATGGGTAAAGACCTTGGTCATCCTGATTTTAATCTTCTTAAGACATATGCATCTATTTTTGTTGGTTTAAACAGAAACCTAGATTTAGTAGCTAGAACTGATCATGATTTAAAGGGACAACAGTTCAATGTAAAATCTTGATTCAGTATTTCAAATGTGGATACCTCACAGGGAAACATACAAGCAGGATGGTGGAATCAGTAAACCTAAACCAAGTAGATGTGTGACAATTAAGCCTTATCCCTTATCTACTGGGCTTAAGTTAAATTTCTGTGCCTATACAGCTCAGCAAGCTTTTTAGGTACAAAATAATCATGCCTAAGATGAACTTAAAGGAGAAGGAAAGCTACGGAGGCATTTTATTGCCAATAGATTAGCTGCAATAGTGCAAGCTAGAATGCTATATTTATTCTGTAGAATATTTTACCATACCTGAGTAAAAATCTTTAGAAACTCTCTGTTTGTTTAGAATAGGAGCTGCAGTATTAATGTGGTGTGACATCACTTCCTGCCTGAGTCTCTCCCTGCTCTGGGCTCAGATTACAGTAGAGAACGGAGGGGTGGGGGGAGAGGAGCAAACTGAGCATGCTCTTGCCCAGGGCAATGAGGTTTAAGCTGAAGGCAGGAAGTCTGATACAGAAGCCCATGTGTACACAATAGAAGGAAAGAAATGCAATGTTTCTTTTGACAGGAGACTCAGAGCAACATTACTTTGGGGGTTTACTGTTATATTTAGATGGACCTTTCTGATAAGGCTTACTTAGTTTTAACCTTTCCTTCTCCTTTAATTTGTTCAATGATAGGTTATTGCCAGTGCTATATATATATATATATATATATATATATATATATATATATATATATATATATATATATTAGCGGCAGGTGGGTGGGACCGAGCTGTCCACCGACATTCCCCCCTGCAAATTTAGGACATGCAAGGAAGTAGCACAAAGTGACGTTAAAAGCAAGATTGCATGCAAAATGAGCAGTGTGAAGTGCATGAGCCCTAAGAGATGCATATTTTTGTCCCAGCACTTGTTCGTCTGCACTATGGTTTTTTAGCAAGCCTCAACAATACATTTTACTAATTTTGTGATGTTCACAGAATATGACATTAGTAAAAATGTATGACAATTTGGTATTAAAGAGACTAATTATGTACAGACAAACAGTAAAAAGACTAACCTTGCTTATTTTATTGAATCCAGGGTTTACCACTTCAGGTGTTACACTGTACAGAAAATTTGCTTCATTGAATTACACCTCTCCTCTGTCAGCTTTCTGTGCTCTCTTCTCTCATCATTATATATATGATATATATTTTCTCACCATTCCATCTTCTTTTCTTTTATTATTTCATCCTGTAAACTTTTTATTACCTTTCTCACATTTTCTCTTACCATTCTATATCACATTTTCTTTTACCATTCAATATAATAATTCCATCTGCTGTCATTTCACCCATTATTTATGTCATGTTTCATCATTCCATGCTCCTTTCTTTTTTTAGACATCCTCTCTATCCTGATGATTAAACACTAGCTTGTCTCCTTGTATTGCACTCTTCATTCAGTCTTCAATTTCAATCATATTTTTGTATTTTTGTATTCTATAAATCTGGCATGCCTTCTTTGTATGTTTCATATACTTTTCCTAAACTTAACCCTTCATTTTCTTCCTGTCTCTCTTTTTTTTGCCCGGTGTGCTTGACATCACACCCTAAAATGATTTCCCTGCTCAGAAGACTGGTTCTTTCTCTCAGTAATTCAGTGTATGATTTGGCAAACAGACAGGTCTGAGACCTCA
Source organism: Xenopus laevis (assembly GCF_017654675.1). Lineage (NCBI taxonomy): Eukaryota > Metazoa > Chordata > Amphibia > Anura > Pipidae > Xenopus > Xenopus laevis. The sequence continues at coordinate 101,938,989 of NC_054381.1, read as the reverse complement.
GCCTCATTTAGTCACTTAAAGGAAAACTATACCCCCCAAACAATGTAGGTCTCTATAATAAGATATTGCATAAAACAGCTCATATGTAAAACCCTGCTCCATGTTAATAAACTATTTTCATAATAATATACTTTTCTAGTAGTATGTGCCATTGGGTAATCCTAAATAGAAAATTGTCATTTTAAAAAATAAGGGCCACCCCCTGGGATCGTATGATTCACGGTGCGCACAAACAAACTATACTTGTTAGGTCACATGAGCCAATTAACAGACAGAGTTGTGTCTTTTGCTTCCACACTTCTTCCTGTTACAGTTAGAGTTGAAGTATTTCTGGTCAGGTGATCTCTGAGAGAGCACACAGACCATCACGAAATGGTGGTTCAAGACAAGAGAGGTAATAGGGCAGTTTTTACTTAAATATATATTCCAGTTTGGTAAGATTCACTTCATATGACAAATACAAATAAAATGCTCATTTAGGACTTGCCTCCCCCCCCCCCAGGGATTCTAACCAGTGTTCTGCTGGATCAGTAAGACTCTATTTGTACTTGGCAGAAACCTGATATCCACAAAGCTATGAATTACAAGTTGGCCACCTTCCATAGAGTCCATTTTAAGCAAATAATTGACATTTATTTAAACAATTTCCAATTTCAGTAGCTTGTACTTAATGGCAACTAAACTGCATAAATCCATATTTGTTGGCAAAAAATGCAGTTGGGTTTATTTAAGCTTTGAATGTATTTTTAGTAGACCTAAGGTATGGTCATCCAATTACAGAAAACCTCAGGTCCCACAAATTCTAAATAACAGATCCCATACCTGTACTATAGAATTAAGCTCACTATATACGGGAAAAGATGAGCTGGTAGTATAGTGAAGTTACCATATAAGAGCATTCAAGGAGATCTTTGGCAGTTCTCATCATTTGGTAGCATGTGGAGCCTGTGCAGAAGAGGCTGGCATCCATTAACTGTTGCAGCCTTTGCCCAATGGAACTTTCAGTCAGATCAATATCTGACAGGTCAGAGTTCTTACTAAATTTTTGTTGGAAGGACATCATTTTAGCACCATACACTAGCATGGCTGAAAGATGCTAGTTAAGTCAACCCTGTGTATGACAGGCTTTAGTGGCTTGTGTGACAGGTTATGCCACAGTTTTTTTTCTCGCTTTTTTTCTAGCACCAACTTTATCCTTTCTCTATAGTCTTCTCTGGCACATGATGACATTCTAACACTCACAATTAGTTTGACTCTGCACACTCACCATGTAACATCAAACCTTTCCCTGGACAATGTCAGAACCATTTGTCGCTCTGCTACTTATTCATCCTCAAAGATCAAATTTTAAAGATCTCAAAATACCACTGTCTGTTAACATCACAGCATGCTTTTTAATATGTGATACTTTTTAAAAACATTACTGTCATTTTTTTATCTAATGCTCTCCATTTTTCTTTCCTATTCATGCTTTTATGTTTGATTAATAAAATGATTTTGATATTTTTTTATTCTTCATCTTTTAGTGTGATTTATTAATTTACCGTATGACTTTCCATATTCCTTCCATCACCTTCCATCATAAACTCATGAGAGGGGATTTTGCAAATGGCCTCTCATAGCCTCAAATAAGTGGTAACTATGGTAGTTTTGCAAGTAGGCATTTAGCAGGTACAGTTAGCTATAGTATTAAGGATAATGGCACAGAGGACCACTGTGGGCACTTTAAGTTCTACATTTTGTAGCAGCTTGAAAAGGAGCAGTGGCAGCTCCCCTTAGCACTGAATGTATTGTATTGCCTGTAAAAAAAATGTTTGTCAGGCAATAGTAGCCTGGAAAAGCCTAGTAACATGTTTCCAGGTGCTACAAAAACTGATAGGAGCATTTATCAGACAATTTACATTTAATGCTATGGCAGTATGTTTCTGGAGCTTTGTCATCAGGATTTCAGGCTACTAAAACGTGTGACGCATATAGCATCCCATATGCCATTGCCCTATGTAGTGCAAATAACACCTAACATGTGTATAGGTTTATAAAAGAATGCTCTAACCCCAACACTTAACATACCCTGTACACTGGAGTAGATTTAACCCTTCTTTTAAACCAAATAGACCGCTCCAAGCTTACCCTCCCATCGGCTGTTCCAATCCCTCATTGTTAGGTGCTCTGTCCGCAGCGTGCCCACCGCCAACTGTCAATTCAAAGCCAAAAGAATGGACGGCACTCCGTTCAAGGAGGTAGCAAGTTTATTGCAGGCTCCTACAAGGATCTAACGCCCTATGCGTTTCTGGATACAATCCCTTAATCATAGGGGGGATTGTATCCAGAAACGCATAGGGCGTTAGATCCTTGTAGGAGCCTGCAATAAACTTGCTACCTCCTTGAACGGAGTGCCGTCCATTCTTTTGGCTTTTGATTAACCCTTGTCTAATAATAGGGTTAGACCCTATTATTATTGGCACCAAAATACTGTATGGTAATTATTCCAATGAGAGAATGTCTGTAACATGCCCATATTAGTAATTCTTGTATGGTGAGGGACAAAACTGTGCACTTTAAAAGATAGCTTACTTCCCCATGTGTAAATGAGCCACCATGTCTATAGCAGGATATTTTCATACCAGTCTGCTTTCCAGTAACATAATAAAAACGTCCAGCAAGTTAAAGTTGTGAGCCTTCATTTGGCCATTATTTTCAAAAAAAGGTTCTTTTATACAAAGCATGTTTGCCCAAATAATGGTTCCCAATAGCAGTTTTGCTTTACTTTATTATTTTGTTATAGGTGTTAACAGGGCTGACGTAACGAAACCTACTGCCTGACTAGGTCCCACCTAATCAAATACTAAACCACCCATAGGCTCCATAGCCACATGCACCCCCATTGCTGTTTCTAGGAAATATCTCATGATTATAACCTACAGTATAGCATTTACTAATTTAAAGCAGTTAGATTACCATAGTTACTAATACTATTGATACCTGCTCCTGGGCAAATCTTTTACAAGATGTAAAGCTGGCCATAGGTATGCAGATTTTGTTCCAATGGACCGAACTGCTACTAACCATTCAGATTAGATAAAGTACTAAAAATAACACATCAGACGATGCTCTGGCCATTTATTGACAGACGGCAATCTTGTAAAAATTATGTCTGAAAAATAGTACTGACATTCACCCATTGATATTGTCAGATAAGCAATACATGCAGAGATATTATCTTTGGCCGACAGAAATCTTCGAACCTGTCCGATTGACTAAACGACCAATCGCGATGATACCGATCGCAATGGTACGAAAACCGTTGGGACAATCCACACCCGTCTTAAAATCTTATGATTCTTCTTTTCATACAACTGTATCTTTGTGTCTATGGCCATCTTAAAGAAAAATTGCCATAGGTGGTGGGACAGGTGAAACTCCCTAAAAACCTGCATCTATTTAAAGGGGAACTATCCTGAAAAATTTATATAAGCTTCCTCATACTAAAGTAAGAAACTTTGTAAATACAATCATTTTAAAATTCTGCATTGTTTCTGAAATAATCCAGTTTATATTCACCATTCCTCTCTCAGCATCTGTTTCTCTACATTCTGTCTTCATGCAGCAGTTGGGTGTCAGATGAATGATCCAATATATCTTATAGGGGGGCTTCCTTTCCTAGCAGATGTATTAGAGCTCACTCATATAACTGATTCCAGTACAAACAAAATCTAACAAAATAACTGCCTTATGCACAAATTCTGCATGTAGAGAGACAGGATTTCTGGTGATTTTAATAGAGTGAGCTCTAATACATCTTCTAGGCAAAAGGTGCCCCCCTATAAGATATATTGGATCATTCACCTGACACCCAACTCCTGAATGAATGAGACAGAATGAAGAGAAACAGTTGCTGAGAGAGGATAGTGAAGATAAACAGTACAGAATTTTTAATTGATTGCATTTAGAAAATGTCTTATTTCAGTATGCTGAAGCTAATATTAAATTTTCATTTTCGCGATAATTCCCCTTTAATCACGTCTGATTGGGACATTATGTCACATTTGCAGTAGTCAGGGGCACTTCGCCAATGAGGCGACTTGAGACTGTTGCCTCAGGCGGCAGCGCCCCACTAGGTACCAGGGGTGGCAAAAATGCCTGGAAATTCGGCTCTTCTAGCGCAGAGAGCACAGTTAGGCTCTCTGCGCTAGTGCACTGGCCCTCTCTGCTGCCCTGGTGGACCCCCTCAGGCACAAAAAGGTAATTGCATGGGGGAGGGGGGTGGCAGCAACTGCTGCTGCCCCTGGCAGTAGTGGGGAAAAAATGTAATTTAACCCTAACTGAAGTTGCCAATGCCGGTCTTTGCAATAGGATACTGCCCCTTTAATGTGTTGTAGAGTAGTTTTAGAAGTAAAGCTGGTTACACATATATACCTCCATATGTTATAAAAGGCACATAGTTTGCCCAATTGCCATAACCCATGTCTACCAGTAAAATTTTGCTTTCATACAGGAAGAGACCACTAAATGTAAGCAGCTGGGCAAGCTTAAAACTGGCTTAACACTTCCAGATCCACTTATTTGGTGACATCACTAAACGAGTGAATTGGCTCTTCCACCAATTTGGTCCTCATCAGACCCAATCAAACCTTCCCCACTGTTATCTGGCCAATTTGTGGCCCGATAAATAGGCCAATAAGCTGCCAATTTGCACCACTTATGACCCCCTTTAGTGTCTTTTATTGCATAATTCAGCCAATTGCTAAATATATTAAGTGATTTTGTATCAGTGCTTGGTTAAAAAAAAATGGTGCAACTGTGCCATCGTTGAGTGCCCATAATGGAAAACCAGAGGAATCACTCACCCTACTGACAATTGGGCATATTTATCAAAGTGAAAGTGATTAATCCAAAGTGAAAGTGATTAATCCAAATTGAAATATGTAACTCACAAATGATGTATCCTGTGCACATGCCTTAAAGCCCAAACTTATATCACAATTTTTCTAGTAGGATTTAGTGCACTTAACATACCACTTAAAGAGCATGTAAAGTCTAAAATAGAATAAGGCTAGAAATGCTGTATTTAGTATACTAAATATAAACATGAACTTACTGCACCACAAGTCTAATCAAACAAATAATTTATGCTTTCAAAGTTGGCTACAGGGGGTCAGCATCTTGTAACTTTGTTAAACATATTTGCAAGACTTAGACTGTGCACATGCTCATTGTGGTCTGGGCTGCTTATGGATCGTCATAAACAAAGTTGCTTGAGTTCTGCATGGCTGGGAAGTAAGGCGGGGACTCCCCCTGCTGTTCATAAGTATGATTGTTTCCCTGCTCAGCAGTTAGGGACCATCTGACAATTCCTATTCACAGCAAGTAAATGAAGGGAGAATTTCACAGCATACAGTCAGGTTTCTTATAAAAACACATTTTTTAATTAAAGTATATTGGAGATAGGTTTCTTTTTCATTAACGAAAGCAAAAAAGTGATTTTATTTTTCTGTCTTTACATGCCCTTTAACTTTTGTTCAACCCAATATTAAAAAGTCAGTCTGCAGACAGATGACCTATAAAACTATTTAAAACAATTGAATTCCAAGAATTTATATACCAAATACAAGTGAATTTTTTTTTTATCTTAACAAAATATAGCTTATCTTGTGAAAATTTATATTTTTCAATGATTGTTTCATGTGTCCTTTCAATGGGGTTTTCTCAATAAGAAAATTAATGATCTGAAACCTACAGAGATATATTCAAATCAATGTGTGTATTTAACTTAAAAAGAAAAAAAACAAATCTTTCTATAAATCCACATACGTGACAATATTTGACAATTAAAGCCGATGGGAACCTTACACATTTGTCTGAAAATGTTGATGTTTTCAAAATCAAGAAAATGCTAGCTAAGTAAGTCGCAAAATGTTCAATGACATTTCTTGTGAATAAGATTTTGTGAGCAAAAAATTATTTTTGCAAGTTGAAAAATCTGCCCCTGTATAAATAAGGTCAGTAGATGACCAAGCTCTGAATAAGATTGCATTACCTCATATCTCTCCAACCAGCCAACTTGTAAACTGATAATACGGATCAATTTCCACAAGTGTTGCCACTCTTACACTAAGGGGCAGATTTAATCACCCACAATTTATTAATTTTAATGTTCTTTTTTTTTTTTAAAACCAAATGCATCAATGGGTGAAAGTTAGCACTCACAATTTGATAAATGTGGTTCTAAATATCCCATAGGAATGCATAGAACGTAAGTGAGTTTTTATTTATTAAGCTCTAAACTCACATTTTGCCCCCAAATCGGATGAAAACATAAAGATTACTAAGACCCAAAAAAAACTTTATAAAATTTGAATAGGTAGACTGCTTGTTTGAAAAAAAGGCTTTGTCCTCACTAGTCCCTTCTACTTTTGCAGTGCAAACCAGCTGTAAACCGAAGCAGGTCTTCGAGTATAAGTCTAACTATTGAGAGTGCATTAGAAAGCTTTGATTTCCTGAACACCTCTGACTTTGATGAGGAGGATGTTGATGTTGATGATGATGATGATGACATGATTTGTAATGGTGGAGGTGCAGACTCTGTGTTTTCAGACACAGATGTGGAGAAGCCCAGGTAGGTTTTTATGTAAGGAGTGCTAAACTTGGTGTGAAAACATAATCTTGGTTCACACTTCATTCAAGGAAGAGGAAATCTATAGCCCTATCAAAAGTATATTCTTGTTAATATATGAATGCAACTGTCTGGAAATTCAAGAAGAAAATCCTTGAACTGCAAAATACATTTTGGGCCACTCTTGTTAATTTTCACTAATAACAATAGCTTGTAAATTTAAATTTGATCATAAATCTTCCTTGAAATTGTATGTACCTGGAGTATCCTACTAACATAAATGTTTTCCCTGTTTCTCTGTGTTTTCTTTTTAGCATGATGTGTATTTGCAGTAGAATAAACTCTCAGTAACAATAAGAAAAGGGCAAATATACTGTATGCCGTATTTTGGCATTCTTCTCATTGTTTATTGATAGTTTTTCCATTCAGTTTGTTTTTAACTTTGTTATGTGCTGTGATATCTAAAGCTTATTAATGGAGACATATAGCACACTTTTACATTCCCCATATGTGGCACTGTCTTTTCTTTGGGCTAAGTGATCATTGGCTTTAAAAACGGCCCCTTTATTGGAGCTTCCTATAGATAATCTCTGGTCTCAGTGTGTGTTTCAGATGAGCGGTGGGTGTATCCTAATGGCCCCTGTCAGAAACACAAACGGAGGGAGATAGCCAGCCATACAAGAAAAGACAGGCTTCAGTAGAAAACACTGGCACATTCTTGTTTTGTATACAATATGTCTCCTTTAAATATTAACTGCCATTACCCAATTAAAGGGCAGTCAAAGATGTAAATGTATGGATAACTAGTTTGTATAATTTTTCATTCCAGGTAATAATTTTAGTAACAGAACCGTCAGCTCTAAATTTCATACATGACATTATTATTATTATCAACATATATTTAAAAAGCACCAACATATTCCACAGTATCATACAATAAATGGGTATTTACATAAGCAAACAAGACAACATACAAAAATACCCAATCACCTATACAAAAGGTAAAGAGGGCCCTGTCCAAAAGAGCATACAATTACCATTAAATAGAATTCACAGATTAATTGGCAGGGGCACTGCTACCATGAGATGAGTTGAGAAACTCGCCTCAGGTGGCAGGAGCCTGCACCTTACCAGGGACGGCAAAAAACTGTTCCTGGTAAATTTAAGAGCTGAAATCTTGATTTTTAAATCTGAATTTCAGGCTCTTCTAGTGCAGAGAGAGCAAATGTGCTCTCTGCACTAGAGATCTGGAGAACTTTCAACCCATGATGGAGCCTCTGAAGGTAAGCACAGGGGGAAGCAAAGGGAAGGCCTCGTCAGGGTGGCAAGGGGTATAGAAACACCTCTGTTAATTGGTAAGAAACACTTAGGGGCCCATTTACTTAGCTCGAGTGAAGGAATAGAATAAAAAAAAACTTAGAATTTCGAATGATTTTTTTGGCTACTTCGACCATCGAATTGGCTACTTCGACCTTCGACTACGACTTTGACTATTCGACCATTCGATAGTCGAAGTACTGTCTCTTTAAAAAAAACTTCGACCACCTACTTTGCCATCTAAAACCTACCGAACATCAATGTTAGCCTATGGGGAAGGTCCCCATAGGCTTCCTAACAATTTTCTGATCGAAGGATATTCGTTCGATCGATGGATTAAAATCCTTTGAATCGTTTGATCAAACATTGTTCCTTCGATCATTTGATCAAAGTAATTGCGGTAAATCCTTTGACTCCGATATTCGAAGTCAAAGGATTTTACTTTGACGGTCGAATATCGAGGGTTAATTAACCTTCAATATTCGACCCTAAGTAAATGTGCCCCTTAGTATGAACATTATTACACTACTGAATTTTGTTTTCCTGGAGAGTTAAACTGGGGTTAGTCTTTTATATGTAAATCAAATATGTATGTTTATTTATATTAACTGTATATAGTACTACTTATGCATGCAGCACTGTACAGCAGAACAATAAATTACAAGTAAATTTGCTTTCTTGGACATTCTTGGACATTCTTGGACATTTGTAATAATAAGTGGCACTTCAAGCATCCATACGACCTATATGTACCCGCCCTATGCAAACTGACCTAAGCGTAAGAGTACAAACGAAGTTTCGCTCGGCAGAACGTTAGCAAAAGAGCAATTCACCAGCTTTTAGCTGCTGAGACACAACTACACATTTTAATAAATTGGCGTACTGCAACGAATTTGTGCCTGCCAAACTGGTGTGAAGTGTGGTGGATCATTCACTTGCAAAAATTCGCCCTTAAGTGAATTTGGAGGAGTTATGAGTTAAAGAGGAAGTAGAGTTTTCAGTCTTAGGGGCAAGTGACTAACGCTAGCGAAAATTCGCCAGCGTGACTTATTTCAGAACTTCACCAATTACCGGGTGCAGGCAAGGAGATAGACGCTAGCATTGCTTCACGCTCTAAGGCCAGAGGAATTTTCATTCATTCTAGGCAATGCTAGCGCATCTTCGCTTTGATGTACGAAGTAACACTAGCGAAAATTCGCCAGTGTTCAGTGCCCAGGACGCAACTATGCACTTTAGGGAATTGGCATTGTGCTAGCGAATTTACACCTAGTAAAGTGTTGTGATGGCTGCGAAGCCGTCGCTGGCGAATTTTCGTCGCTTAGGGAATTTGCCCCAAAGGGGCACATTTGCTAAAGGGCGAATTGACTAACACTAGCGATGATTCGCCAGCGTTATGACATTTCGCTACTTCCCCGATTTACTAATGGGCGCAGGCGCCACTTTGCTAGCGAAAAAGACACACGCTAGCAATCATTCACACTCTATAACTTCGCTCTGGCGAAGTGACGTAACTCAGCAAATTTAGTAAGATGCGGATTTTACAGAACGCCACCTCTTGCGCCAGATATGCCTTCTCCAGCTCAGACCAGTCAAAGTGCAATGGAGTGCATTGGACTTCCTCAATTTTTAGGGCAAAAAAGTCCCAAAAGACGCTGGAGTATTTTCCTTTTTTCTGAGTGATAGCCTGCAAAGGTCCGTAAAAACTTTTTTGGGTAACTGGGTTCCCCCCCTCCATTTTCTAACATATGGAATATAAACTATACAGTGGGCTCATGTGTAGGGCATTATAACAACTCTAATTTATTTATTAAGGTTCCCTGGACTTGTGTAATGTTTTTTGTATTTGCTGCAACATATACATCCATTCAACTTTATCATTTCCCCACCGTATGCATATTAGGCAATGCTAGCGCATCTTCGCTTTGATTGCCGAAGCAACGCTAGTGAAAATTAGCCACTGTTCGGCGCCCTGGATGGAACTTCGCACCTTAGTAAATTGGCCTAGTCGGAGCTAATTAACTGCTGGCGAAGTGTTACGATGGCTGCAAAACTGTCATGGCAAATTTTTGCCGCTTAGTAAATTTATCCCTAAATCAGTAGGTGACTTACAGATACAAATAGAAGGATATTAAGTGCTGAAGTTTACAGTGCTTGAACTGGGTTAAATAGTATGCGCGTACACCAAAAGTTAGTAGGTGAGGTGGCCAGGTATGTATAGAGACACATGAAAATGATGCAGTGAGGTGCAGAAGAAGGGATCTGAAGGTTATGAAAAGGATCTTAAAACTTGTTATTTACTTTATGGAAAGCTTTGATAAAGATTTCAGCAGTGGAGGGGCCTGTTATCGCTTGGATGGGATATGCTGACTTGACAAGGTTAATAAGCACACCGTCATTAGAAAAATTTAGCGGGAGGACAGGACCAGATTTAGGTGGAAAGATGATCAGTTCAGTTTTTGTTTGAAGTTGAGTTTAAGATGGCATTGATTAATCCAGTTGGAGATTACCAGAAGGCAGTTAGATAACAGAGTCTCAGTTTCAGCTGTTAATGAAGGGGATGATAAATATATTTAGATCAGCATACAGATGATTGTGGATGAAAGAATAATAGAGAATAACAACTAGGGTTGAACCAAATCCACTATTTTGGGATTCGTCTGAATCCAAACCATATGCAATTAGTGCCAGAAATGGTTAAAGAAAACCGTGCGATAAAAAACTTTAATTATACTTCTTTGTGTGTGACAAAAAGTCATGTGATTTTAAAGATTCGGTTCAGTCTCAGACACTTGGATTCAGCCAAATCCTACTGAAAAAGGCAGAATCCTGGCCAAATCTGGTGCATCCCTAATAACAAGAACAAGTACAGAATCTTACGGTGCCCCTACATTGCTGTCTGAAAAGTTTCACTTATTAAACAAAACTTACCAGTCAATCTGAGTCAATCTCTAATGTTCAACATGCAACAGCAGGGCATAGTCAACACACGTTGGATAGTAACAAATAGGCCTTACAGTAATGACCCACTTCCTCTTATAACTGTGCCTGACTGGTACTTCAGTACTTCAGTAAACATTTTATGAGTTCAATGGGCTCTTCCAAAAGGGGACATTTCTCTTCCGGCCTACCATTTTTTAGGTTTCCGATCACTCCAGCATGTGCACCGCACCTTGGAGTACTGGCTCTTCTAAACCCCTCAGTAGGACCAAGGTTGCCTTTTCTACCTGGTATAGTTCTGCCTGTCATCCTCTAAAAAGTGTTATTACAGGGTCTAGCCTGTCACTAGACATTGTTGGAAATTCCTCTGGGCCCTCACATGGCTTCCCTGCTGTACCGAAGCCAGCTGCCTCAGGTTCATTTTCTGACCTAAAAGGCTGCCAGTATATTCTCTGTGCCTGCCAGGCATCAACAAACTTTCCACTTCCATAATTTTTTAAGGTAACTCTATCTGGATAAGGAACAGCCTTCTCCCATTCATACCTGTCCACTAAGTGCCCTGTACAGGACATCCTTTCAGATCTGGGGAAACACCTTTTCTGTACAGAGTGCAAAGTGCCATGTTTTAAACATTTGGACCCTGAGGTGACCACCCTTGGTTCAGTCATTTTCCCGGAGAACTATCATGATGGCAGTAAACAAGCACTACCCCACTACAGCTGGATGGTTCAAATAAGCACAAGTCAGCATATCAATCAACTTCAATTAACTACGGGGCTCAATGTTAATTTTACAGAGCAACATTCATTAACCTGTTGCATAAACTGTACTTAATCCTATATAATAAAGTACAAGTGTCTCTGCGTCCAGTCCCTGTGTCCGTGGGATTGCGCTACTGCGCATGTGCCCCACGGACCGTCTCTGGCGACATATGTTCTAGCGCCCGTTAATTTAACGGGCTTAATGTCTAGTGATAAATATAAATTCTAAATATTCAAGAATATTCAGGTAAATTATCTCTGAACATACATACTGTATCAACATATATTTCTTAACCGTTTTCAAGGTGTTATGTCTTGCCTGTGAGTGAAGGATTATTTTAGGCATCCTTGCTTTATTGGTACAAGAGTTCAATAAGTAACGCAGAATCAATAGAAATAGTTATATAAAATAAATGATTTTCCATTGGACCAAATTAGCAGCTAAATGTAATGCTGCAAAACAAAGAAGTATATTGTTAAAAAAAAAAAAACGTATTGAGTTTGTAGGTTTTCTGTTGGGCATGCCTTCAGCACTTTGCATTACAATACACACTTGCTATGGAGGGAAAACATACTGTGTAATTTTCTCACGGTCTTACATTACACTATGTTAACATCACGCTAGTCAAATATTACTAAATGCACATATAACTTCACAGAGTGCTGTTTACACCTTTCATATAACACAACCCATAAAGTACATAAGTACCAGCAGATTAGCGCATTACTTTGCTGTCTGAGATTGATTATAACATTCATGCTCATGAATGCATAAAAAACAACATGTACTCCTGATTGTCCATTTTACAATCAGTATAAGATTGTGTACCTGTAGGTCTGAGTAATAAAGAGTTCAATACATTTAAAGATAAGAAATATCGGTTTTTTTCAGCTGCTATTATATTGTAGTCATTTTCCACTAAATGTGATAACACACATAAGTCTTGAAATACGTTTTCTCCCCATGTCTTCATTAAGATATTAAGTACAAAGGGTGGCAGACCAGCATAGCAACAATATGAATTTGTAAAAAAGATCAGGTTTAGAATGCCAAATTACAAGCGCTCTGAAATAACCTACAGTATACTCATTGAACAATTTCAATAATAGTAATATACACAGTAAATCTGTCAATTGCATGTCTCTTGCTGCCATGCTTACCCTTACAGAGAATGCTCCATGCAGCCCTTGGGTGTTAAATCTGATTTTGAGACAAAATACTGATTATCAAATTTTTATTTACCATCTTGTTACTGCTGAGCAATAACTTTTAGCAACCCAGCAGCAATCGGATTTGATCTGTAGAACTAAAAACAAATGCAGGTACAGGTATAGGAGCCCTTATAGGAAACCCGATATCCAGAAAGCTCCGAATTACGGAATGGCTGTTTCCCATAGACTCCATTTTATCCAAATAATCCAAATGTTTAAAAATGATTTCCTTTTTCTCTCTAATAATAAAACAGTAGCTTGTACTTGATCCCAACTAAGATATAATTAATCCTTATTGGAAGCAAAACCAGCCTATTGGTTTTATTTAATGTTTAAATGAATTTCTAGTAGACATAAGGCATGAAGACCCAAATTACGGAAAGATCCGTTATCCGGAAAACCCCAGGTCACGACCATTCTGGCTAACAGGTCCCATACCTGTATAGGACCTGTTATCCATAATGCTTGTTTTCCAGATTCCTTATTAGTTTATACCGACAACTGTACAAAACCAAATTTGCACCATATAATAAACCAGTCCTTGTGAGTTCATTTTCAGAATATTTATATGGATACCTGCTCTACATCTATCATATGGATACAAACAAATACCTGCTGTACATACAGATCTGGTATTAAGTAATAACAAAAAAGAAATTAAAGTTATGGTTCTTACCTGTGGTCACTAGTGTTCCCATTTTTTATGTTCTTGGCTTCTTTAAAATGATTTTATTATCTCAACCACCATATCGAAATTGCATTAATATTGTTGAATGCATCTATATCTGACTGCAGCAAATGTTGACTTAGGGATGGTATTTACTGAACTTACAGAGCCTGTGGGGTCAAAAACAAAAAGCCCATAAAGTTCAATTCAGTGAAATGTTCATGTTCATATTCTGATTCATGACTTGCACTACCATACTCCTTAGATCTAATTAAATGGCAGAAAGATTTTAGGGGGTGGACTGCCTGGCCGCATCTAAATTGGCTCTGAAACATTGGGAACATGCAGAACTCTGTAGTCTATGTGGGAAGTTTGCTCTAATGTATGGGGGGGGGGGTGGCGGTCAAGATGAGCCAGTGACAGGGGCCTAGGGATTCCTGCTAGTTAAATTCGGGCTTGGCCCTAGGCAACCCAGCGGCCATCTTGCCTCCCCTGTGCGCATGTAATCGAATGAGCACACATGCTTTCAATCAACAGGACAAACATGTGAACGAGCATGGGAGGAGGTTTATAACGAGTAAGCAAGGGCCTGACAAAAGAGGTACATACCTAGCACTTTCAATGTTGCACCCTAGACATGTTCCTCTCCTGCCTAACCCTAGTTCCATCCCTGCTGCTGGGTAAATATACAGTACAGTACAGACAATATAAAATAAGATAAGAAATTCAGATGAGATCAGCAACCCGCAGACCCACGACCCGCATCTTTACCCACACCTGAAAATCCCTCATCCCGCAGGGTACCCGCTTTTTTTGCGTGAAACCCGCGGGTACCCAACCCGCTGCAGGACTCTAGCATAAGCTTTCCCACCAGCAATTCACATTGTCAGTGAGAAGGGAACTTCAGACATTTTTTCCCCCCACACTGGTAGAGATTTGGACAACAAAGTATCCTATGTGCCCTAGGTCAAATAGTGTTTTCATTTAAAATATCTATTTTGACAGTTCTGCTTTCACTTACATGCTTTGTACAGTTTCAGCACATACACGTTTTGCACTACCATACTCCTTGATCTAATAAAAGTTAAAAACAGATGAAAGAGAAAGGGAAATATATGCATAACACCAACATACAAAGGCAAATTGGCAAATAATGGGTCTTTTAATTGGAGATCTTACTCAAACACAATTGGAGATCTTACTCAAACTGCAGAGGGTTGAGGTGTTTTTTTTACAATTAAAGGGGATGTATAATGTCAAGGACAAATATTTGCCATTGCATTATACATCTCTAAAAATAGAAGGAATGTGGATAAACTATCCTCGCCTATTCTAGCAATCACCTGAATTTCACCACCTAACCTCTACTGGAACCTCTATTGGAACCTAGATTGGTGTACAGTTCATTTATTTATGTAACATTTATTGACTTGATTTTATCTGCACTCACCACTGTATCTAGACATGTAAAAATATTGTCATTTAAAATCAAAAGAAATAGTATTCATAATTTAATGTTACTTGGAAAGGTATTGTCTTCTAACTACTGTCTAACTAATGCCTTCAGCATGCAACAATATCATTCTTGAGCTACCTTCCGATTTAGGTTCTTCTTTATTTTTTTAGCGATACTGGCATTGTCATGGGGTAAAACTTTTGATATGAAACATAACAGATTTGGTGAACCATTTATTGGCTAACAAAGATGATAATCACAGCAAACTTTCAGAACATGATTACTGAAATATTCTAAAAGCTTGATGTGATAATCTTAGTTAGCTAATAAAGGTGTCACCTTTACGCCACATTGTTATGTGTCATATCAAACATTTTTCCCTATACCTTTTTGACAGGATAACATGGTACACTACCTTTACCCAATACCTAATATTACAGCATATTAATAATGAATAATGAATTTGTTTTACAGTTACAGAGTTGGACATCCAGAGGCAAGGGGACATTTGAGTGAAGCATTAACAGAAGATACTGGGGTTGGTACCAGTGTTGCAAGCAGTCCCCTGCCGCTAACTACAGGAAATGAAAGCCTTGATATCACACTGGTCAAACATTTACAGTACTGCTCTGACCTTATTCAGGTAAGATGGCAAATAAACTATCATATTTTTATTACAGGTATAGGACCTGTTATCCAGAATTCTTGGGGTTTTCCAGATTTTGTATTTTCATACCTTAAGTCACATAGAAAATCATGTAAACATTGAATAAACCCAATAGGCTGGTTTTGCTTCCAATAAGGATTAATTATATCTTAGTTTGGATAAAGTGCAAGGCAATGTTGTATTACTACAGAGAAAAGGGAAATACTTTTTAAAAATTTATTTGGATAAAATGGAGTCTATGGGAGACAGCCTTTCTGTAATTTTGAGCTTTCTGGATAATGGGTTTCCAGATAAGAGATCCTTGTATCTTATTAGTTTTTACCGGCAACTGTACAAAAGCACATTTGCACCATACAAATAAATCAGTCCTTGTCATTTTCAGAATATTTATATGGATACCTGCTCTACATCTATCATATGGATACAAACAAATACCTGCTGTACATACAGATCTGGTATCACTAGTTGTACAAAAAAGAAATTAAAGTTATGGTTCTTACCCGTGGTCACTACTGTTCCCATTTTTTATGTTCTCGGCTTCTTTAAAATGAATGGTTATCTCAATCACCATATCGAAATTGCATTAATATTGTTGAATGCATCTATATCTGACTGCAGCAAATGTTGACTTAGGGATGGTATTTACTGAACTTACAGAGCCTGTGGGGTCAAAAACAAACAGCCCATAAAGTTCAATTCAGTGAAATGTTCATGTTCAAATGTGTTGGCAAAAATATTTTGTTTCTATTTTCATATTCTCGTTATACATCATAAAACATATGAGCCTGACACTTTTTTTAGGAAACGATCCATAAAATAAAAAGGAGATCAGTTTTAAAAATTGTGATTATTTGGATAAAATGGAGTCTATGGGAGATTATCTTTCCATAATTCAGAACTTTCTGGATAATAGTTTACCGTATAACTCATCCCATACCTGTATTGGCTTCTTTAAAAGTAACAGCATCAATTAAGGCTGAAATTTCTGTTGAAAGGATTATATTAAAACACAGTTTTTAGAAAAACTTAATTTAAAGAAATAAAATAACTTCCATAATCCTTAACTATACAAAATGTTTTTTCTGTTTGTTTGTGTTTGTAATATTCTAGGTTGTGTGTCTTAAAATGATATTATAACTGTCAGCTTTATAAGCTGTACTTTAATACTGCCTGTGCATTTTGATAATAATGGAGAAGCCATTTCCTCCAGGACTAGTAACCCACAGTAAACAATTTTCTGATTCGTTTTCATTGATCGTGTATTAATCTTTGAGACCAACGGCTAGGTTAACAAGATGCTGATAAAGTTGTATGTGCAATGTTGTTGCGCCTTTTAAGTGTGAAGAAGATATTTTTGTATAGGTCCTCAGTATATTAAGTCATATAGGAGCATAGTGTTCAGTAGGATTTAGCAGAGACACATGAAGGGTCTTATTTTAATGACACAAAACTATTAAATGTGCAAATTTGTAAAAGAATACGATTTTGGCCACTACCCTCTTAAGAAGCAAGCTTAAGGGCATAATCAGTACACAGGCATAATCAGTACACAAACAAGTTTAAAGCTGTACATATCTGTTGAGGGGTTGTGTGATTTTATAGTCCTGATAGAATATTGGATTTTTTACCTCCTTGATCGGGTACGTGCAATTTATTACCTTATTTAGATGGACAATGTCTCACAGTAGACACATACTAGCTGCTTTCTTTATATTTACACAGGCAACCAGGGAAAGATTTTGGCTGTTAGTCAAATGTTATTGATTTATATTTACTCTATCCAGTGTTGAGGAATAAAATGCAGCAAAGAGGAACACATAGTTAAAAATATAAAGAAATATACTATCATATAACATAATTTGTGGAAGAGCAAATTAAAGTTGATTGGCAATAAGTTTCCTAATGGTGTAAAGTAAACTAAGGGAAGCAAAATGAATAACTGCTGCATGATCTCATACACAACCCACTCACCCAGTGCACTGGGCCCACAGGAATATTCTTTCTAGAGTAAAGTTGCTATAGGTGCATATGCTGGAGTCTGAAAACTGAAGCTGAAGTAGTTCCTGTAAGAGACATGTTGTCTAATACAACCAAGCTGGTAATAACGGGGATTCTGGAACTGCTGTAAGATGCCATAGACAGTCACTATTTATTGGAATAGTAGGGTAGGGGGCTGTTTGGGCTTCTGGGGACCTGTTATCCAGAATGCTTGGGACTTGGGGTCTTCTGGATCTGGATCTCTATACTATTTAGGTCTATAAAAATCATTTAAAAGAAACAAAAGATCCAATCGATTGGGGGTGCCAAATGTTAGGGCACCCCCCCAAGGATCTTAATGACTTACTTGATACCATTGGCAAATGCTCCTGTTAAGGGCCGGAACTAGGAGTAGGCAGAAGGGGCAGCTGCCTAGGGCGCAACGATTGAGGGGTGCTGGGCAGCTACCTCTTCTGCCTCCCCCTAGACTGGACACACCAACTATCCAGCTTGCGCGCTCCCCTACCAAACATGTACATGCGTGACTTCACTGTGATGCAACTCCACCGCGCATGCGCACGGGCAAGGAACAGGGGAAGGAGGGGGCGAGCTGGCTGGCTGGGTTGCCTAGGGTGCCCAGCCAGCCTGACCTGCCTCTGCTCCTGTTAGCAGAAAACTGCACCAGCTAAGGAACTAGTGAGTGAGCAATCCTCTTCCTCCCTTCTTCTCTGTTCTGAATCTAGTTGCTGAACTGGATGCGCAGTAGAGCCAAAAAATCCAACTTCTACTGCGCATGCACCCGTGAGCAAATTATTTGATCAAAATGAAGTCTATGGGAAATCGCTGTAAGAGAATTTGGAGGTTTCCATATTTGTTCTTGTTTTGGTATCTAAGCAGTGCTGTGTGTATGGCATGAGACAAGTAAATACCTTCTGATTCCAGAAGGCATCACTTTGCATATAATTGCTAGCTAAGGGCTTTTTGGCTCCTTTCAGCCCTTCTCACCCTAACCAGAATGTGTTACCCATATTTGTTCTTGAAATGCCAGAGCTTATTTTGAATCTGGACCTGAGTCCCATGGTATAACAATAGAAACAATAAGCCCAGTTTTGCTAGGGTAAGGAGTAAAGAGTGTCTGGCATGGGTTATGTCAAATACAAAACAGATTAACATGCTTAAAGCTTATGGACCTAGGAACTCCTATTTATACTGCAATCCATTTCTCAATGTTTATTTTTTATTTGTATTTACCAGCAAATCTTACTCTCTAGCCCCATATTATTTGTATTGAAAGACCTACTGAAGAAGTTAAGCAAGCAAAGTCAAATCCTGAGGCATCTATCTGAAATCAGCAGAGACTCTATGGGCAACATGAGCTCAGTTCTGGAAGGTAAGTGAAATGATCAGCATCCATTTTGGTTCTATACTACAATATCCCTGGTGTTTATAATAATACACAAGAAGATAGTACTCTAATGGGACAGACATAAAGGCAGCAAAAAAATACAGATAACTCTACATACAACCTCTAATCTTGAGCCATGATAAGGGTAGTCTTTATTTGGTAGGGTTACTTACTATTTTGCATTTAATTTAATGGTGGATAATATTAGCAGACAAAGGGTATAACCTGTAAAAAGATCCTATGTGGCCCATTTACTAAGGGTCAAACTGAATTTTCGAATTCAAAAACTTAGAATTTCTAAGTGATTTTTTGGGTACTTCGACCATCGATTAGGCCAAATTTGACTTCGCCTTCGATTCGAATTGAAAAACTTTGAATATTTGACCGTTCGAAAATCGAAGTACTGTCTCTTTAAAAAACTTCGACTTCAACACTTCGCCACCTTAAACCTGCCGAATTGCTATGTTAGCCTATGGGGACCTCCTAGAACCTATAGGCAACATTTTTATTTTATTTTTTGAAAATCGTTCGATCGATTGATTAAATCATTTGAATCGTTCGAATCTAAGGATTTAATTGATCGATCGAACGATTTTACTTCCATCGAATATTCCCATATTCGATCAAAAAAACTTCGACTTCGAATATCGAATATACTACAATTCGATGGTCGAATTTCGACTTTTTTTCACTTTGAAATTCGACCCTTAGTAAATGTGCCCCTCTGTGTGTCTATCATGAGCATATTTATAAAATGATCAGTCAACCATCCTAACATTGGGCCAGTTTAAAGGTGATTTCTACAGCATGCAATAATGTTTCAAAAGAAAGAAAAAGAAATGACAGACCCTGAATGTTACCCTTCATATAGCTCTTATCATCCATGGCATCTAACAGCTTTTATTTGATTAACAAAGGTGCAAAGGTAACAGAACTAGAAGCACTTGCATGTTTCTGTGTCAGTATTTAAAGTTTTAAATATTTGTGATTGTTTCCATATACTAACATTAGCCTTATCTTTCAATTATATGACTATGCAGATTTTCATTCATCCAAGTCATGGTATATCTAAGTCATTCTAAAACAACTGGACTTGCTGCTTAATCATTGAAGGCGTTTCAGTCTGTCAGCTCAGTAATGCAGGTGCAGATTCTGAATTGTTACAATTTTGCAACATTTAGTCGATACATTTCTCAGCAGCATCTGTGGAGTATTAGCAACTATTGTACTAATTCTAACAGCTGTCTGTAATGAAATGCAGGGATTCTGCTAAATGTATTAATTTATAAGGGCAAAGCCAGACATGACGTTTTTGTGGCATGTTTACATTGTGTTTTTAAAAAAGAACAGCCAGGCGTAAATACGCCACTGAAACCACATGCGTCCGTCAACATACGTTTTTCATGCGTTTTTCAGCACGTAGTATTCTTTTCCCAACATGCACTTCTCATTGTTCTCATTGAGAATTTGGAAGCCATATTTAAAATACGCTGCGTATTTACGTGGGAACGTGCAGATCCCATAGAGTCTATTGATCTGGTAGTTTCTTGATGTATTGGCATTTCTGCTAAAAAACACCAATACTGGCGTCCTGTGTCGGATTTCAGCTTGCAAGCGCCCTGTGTGAATTGCCATAGTGCGTTTTCCATTAGTTTCAGTGGTAGCGCAGATTTTGTGTATACGCTGTTCTTTTTTAAAGACCCAACGTAAAAAACGCCGCAAAAATGCCACGACTGGCCTTGCCCTAATTGTTTACAGAGTTGTCGACCCTCCCCCCAGAGCTGCTTTAGAAAGACAAAAGAAGGTGAAAAATTAATTTTACACGTCAATATTAGAAAATTGGTCACAAATAGAAAGTAATTGGAAAAATTCTTTATTCTATCTGAAAAAAGTGTTGGAAGGTGAACAACCCCTTTAATGCTGTATAGCAAAGAGCTCTGTCCCATCCCATGCAAGGAAGCCCTCTCAGGGGTACATTTCTGTTTAAAGATGTAATTTTGCTGATCATAGCCTGGGGCTAGTTCCTGATTCTTAGTAACTATTTTCTATCACAGGTTTTCCATGCACAGTTTCACAAGGACAGAAGCTGCTGATTCACTTTCTAAAAGGCCCTTTGTTCTTTTGGTCTCTCCTAAACTTCAATAGTTGCTAAATAAATAAAGAGTCGTGTGAAATAATTCAGAAACAAAAGCTGGCACTCCAAACTCACACGATAAGGTCTCAAAGAATAAGAGCGGGTGTATTTAGTCATCCATACCATGGAAAATCGAATGCCATCCAGGGTTTATGAATTAATAAACTGCCTATTTTTATTCACAGCAAATGAAACAAAAGAATAGACTCCTGAGTTCAGTTAAAAAAAAGCTCAACCAACATTTACCATTTACCATTTACCAGCCATTGTAGCCAGTGCAGTTAAAGGAAAACTATACCCCTAAAATTAATATTTAAGCAACATATGGTTTATATAAAATGAAGTGGCATATTAAAGAATCTTTCCAAACTGGAATATATATTTAAGTAAATATTACTCTTTTACATCTCTCACCTGACCAGAAATACTGCAGATCTAACTGTAACAGGAAGAAGTGTGGAAGCAAAAGACAGAACTCTGTTAATTGGCTCATGTGACCTAACTTGTATGGTTTGTTTGGTTTGTTTGTGTGCACTGTGGATCCTATGATCCCAGGGGGCGGCCCTGATTTTTTAAAATGGCAATTTTCTATTTAAGATTAAATGACACATACTACTAAAAAGTATATTATTATGAAAATTGTTTATTTACATGAAGCAGGGTTTTACACATGAGCTGTTTTATGCAATTTCTTTTTATAGGGACCTATATTGTTCGGGGAGGTATAGTTTTCCTTTAAAGGGATACTGTCATGGGAAAAAAAAATTTTTCAAAATGAATCAGTTAATAGTGCTGCTCCAGCAGAATTCTGCACCGGAATCCATTTCTCAAAAGAGCAAACTGATTTTTTTATATTGAATTTTGAAATCTGACATGGGGCTGGACATTTTGTCAATTTCCCAGCTGCCCCAAGTCATGTGACTTGTGCTCTGATAAACTTCAATCACTCTTTACTGCTGTACTGCAAGTTGGAGTGATATCACCCCCCTCCCTTTCCCCCCCCAGCAGCCAAACAAAAGAACAATGAGAAGGTAACCAGATAGCAGCTCCCTAACACAAGATAACAGCTGCCTGGTAGATCTAAGAACAACACTCAATAGTAAAAACCCATGTCCCACTGAGACACATTCAGTTACATTGAGAAGGAAAAACAGCAGCCTGCCAGAAAGCATTTCTCTCCTAAAGTGCAGGCACAAGTCACATGACCAGGGGCAGCTGGGAAATTGACAAAATGTCTAGCCCCATGTCAGATTTCAAAATTGAATATAAAAAAATCTGTTACAGGGCCCCCTGCAGCCACAGGGTGTGCTTCCTCTGAATGGCTTCACAACAGGATCACATTGAAACCCACCCTGATGTGAGAGCTGTAGATCCTGTAGATTTTCCTGTACAGTCTGAGGATCTACTGTGCATCAGCTGCTGCAATGTAGCAGTTATACACAGGAGCATAACTTCACCTCTTCAGGCACCCAAGCAAAAGCTCCTTGTTGTCCCCTCGACCATGCACAGGGATGACCAAATACGTGGATATGGATGTGGACAATATGGAGCAGGGGGATCGGTTTCTTACAATGCTCGCTCTCTCCGGGGCACACTGCAGCCATGGGTATGCTGCCCCTAATTTTATGCCACTGGATAAAGGGGAATATTTATAAAAGTGAATAGATAAGGTGTAAAGTAAAAATTTCAGAGAAAGGCTGCCAAATTCTAAAACCGTGCAAGGTTGAATGTACAAATTTTACACATAAAGTGAATCTCAGCCACCTTTTACATGTGCCGCTTTATAAATATGCAGTTTATTTGACACCATATTTTGTGCTTTTATTGGCATCAAATTATATTTGCATATTTATAAACATGCCCTTTATTACACAATTATACTTTGCTGCCTATTTAAACAAAAATAAAACAGAAGTGAAACAATATTTCTGCATGTTTTTCATTTAAGTTTGAAACAATTAAGAAAAAATTTAAAAATATTTCTTTGACAAGTTTATTGCTCTTTTTTCCAGTTATCCCTGGATTTAAATCCATGCCATGTTTGTTATCCTTGTGGATAAAATGCTGTACACCTGCACACACATACCATATATCTGCTGAAAGGATGATGAAGCAGTTGGATGCAAGCTTTGGCCAAGCTGTTAACAAGGAGTGCCCCGGGCATGCAGAAACAGGTAGGCATGTAGTGCTAATACTCTGAAAAATGTGCCCTTCTGAGTTTGGATATTAAAGGAACAGTTCAGTGTAACAATAAAAACTGGTTAAATAGATTGTGTGTGCTACATAAAAATGTTGATAATATAGTTATCCAAAAATGTAATCCATAAAGGCTGGAGCGAGCAGTTGTCTAACAGTACGGAACACAACTTCCTGCTTTTCAGCTCTCTAACTCTGAGTTAATCAGCGACTTGAAGGGGGTCACATGGGACATAATTGTTCAAGGAGTTTGGAACTGATCCTTAGCATTAAGCTTAGATTCAAAAGCAAACAGTTATGACCCATGTGACCCCCCTCAAGTTTTTGATTACTGCCAGGTAATCAGTGGAAACCAAAAGAGCTGCGAAGCTATTCTATTCTGGCTATTATGTTAGACATCCAGTCACTCCAGCCTTTATATATTACATTTTTGGCTAACTAACTATATTAGAAACATTTATTATTTTGCACAGCCTTTCTATTTACCCAGTTTTTATTTTTACACCGAACAATTCCTTTAATGCACGCTTTAATTTGGTCCATAAAGGAAATGAAGTAGAGTCGGGTGGTTACAAAATAAGTCTAAAATGTATTAACGAATTCATGCCCATTGCAAATGGGCCGTGTTTCTTGTTGGCTACAACTGCTGTAGCCAGGACACTCTGGATGGCAAACAAAGGGCTGTTCATTAAATTTACACCCACATTTCAGAGCGAGCAGCTAGTTCATCACACCCAATTGAATTTGAAAATATTGTCATAATCTGTCCTGGTGGTTTGCAATGAGCATTATGAACCAAGCAGGCACATTGTATCTCATGGTAATGGGAAAATAATCGGTTAGTGGTAAAATATACCATTGCATTTGATAATTTCTAACTGCCTGTTGTTACATTTTAACTGTTTTGTGTGTGATTAATGCAGTTCTCTGTAACATTTGTGTTGTTTTTGTAGTTTTCAGAATGCTGGTAACTCATATTCTTGACAAAGGAGAGGCTATTCTTTCTGCTAACCTATTTGCAGAAACCATTACGGTGTTCCAGTACTATGATTTCTTCAACAGCCTTAATATCAGTGAACTTAAGAATTATTTGATTCAGCTAGCTAAGGAAGGTAAATGCTTATTTATGATCAAGTATCAGTTTAAAATGTATAATTGGTAATTAAAACCTATGCGGCTTTGTGGCGTTTCATTCCACCTGTAGAGTGACCAACTAATAGCTGGTTGGTCCAAAGCATGTTGGATGTACTGTACAATCTGGGGCGTGATATACAGTACAATTATATGTACATTCCTAACTACTTTCAATAAGGAGTTTCAGTCTCTGTTTTAGTTAGGGGAATGTAGCAAACCTAAGCCCCATTGTTACATTTTCAAATAATAAGGTATGTACAGAACAAAAAAGAATGACATTTAGAACAGATAAAGAATTTACACAACTAAAAAAAACCTAAAACTCAACCATAATCATGTTGAGCGTAGCTCATGCTTTCATTATATACGAAGTGTTCTTGTAATGCTCGTCTCATTTCTCTCCCTCTCCTACTTAAGGTATATAATTCATCATCTTAAAAACTGCACTCACTGTTAGATTTAACTCTACATTAAGGGCAGGGACGTAACTAGATGTTATTGGGCCCCACAGCAAATTAATTTTAGGGCCCCCTCAAATATGCAGAGGTTGTCCTGTTTAACCAATACATATTAAAATGGTTTATTAATTAGGGCTTCACGAACCCTTATAAATCCTGGGCTCCCCTGCAGCCGCAGGGGCTGCTTCCTCTGTAATTATGCCCCTTATTAAAGGGCCCTTTTATTAAACCTCAAATTTATCTGGTCTAGGTTAATTTGAGTTTTTGGAACATCAATCGCACGATACGAATTGATGCTCGATTTTGTAGCAACATTTTGTCTCTGTTTTTTTTGGAAAAAAAATATTGATAAATAAGTTCAATTAATGGAAGGGACTTTGTTTTCATGAAAAACTGTGATTAATTAGAGTTTTAGTAAATAACACCCTTAATGGTCAGTGTTATAGTTTATTTTATAGCACTCATTTCATGCTTATGTTCATTCTTTTTGAAAATGACTGCAATATATTAAGCTTTATAAACAAAAATTCCATTAATAAATGAAGTAAAAACATTTAAATATCTTTTTGTAGCATCAGTGGTGCAGACATCTATAGATGCATCTTCACTCAAAGTGGAGGATTTATCTTCATTCAGTTCACCTCCTTTGCAGGAAATCCTAACAGCATTGACCTTGCTCCTTACTGAAAATGACAGTGATGTCGATAAAGCTTTGACCTTCCTCTCTTCTGCCGCATCCAAATCTGATCAGTTCAGAGAAAAGGTGGGTTCAAATTTATGAAATGTTATAAACAGAAGACATTTAACTTGCAGGCAGCTGCCTCAGTTACCTCAACCTTAGGTATTTTCAGTCATGATGTGATATATATAAATGTGCAATGTCACTGTAGAACTAGGGAAGAAACTGAAAACACCCTGTCAGGTATTGCTGGGAGTCGAGCCGGGGACCTTTGGGTTTCTGGCTCGATACCCTAACCATTTGGCCAGGTGAGCAGCCTGTAGGGTTACTCACTGTGTGTAACCTGGCCTCTGCAGTCCCAGCCCAGCTGCCGCCTGATTGGCCTCTCCAGCCCCAGCTCAGCTGCTGCCTATCTTAATCAACCAATCAGGGCTGCCTCTTCCCTATTTAAGGGCAGCTCTCAGACCACTCCTTGCCAGAGCATTGCATGGTTTTCTAGTACTGCGGCATCGCCCCTAACTAGGTTTCTAGCTCTTGCCCCTTCTCCCTTGTTAGTCTGCCTTGTCTTGTCCTGCTTACCTTTCCTATCTTGTACCTTTCTAGCCCCTACCTTGTACTCCTCTCTTGCTATCCAGCTTCCAGCTCTCTAGCTATCCTGCTCCAGTCTCCCTCTCTTGCTATCCTGCTCCAGTCTCCCTCTCTTGCTATCCTGCTCCAGTCTCCCTCTCTTGCTATCCTGCTCCAGTCTCCCTCTCTTGCTATCCTGCTCCAGTCTCCCTCTCTTGCTATCCTGCTCCAGTCTCCCTCTCTTGCTATCCTGCTCCAGTCTCCCTCTCTTGCTATCCTGCTCCAGTCTCCCTCTCTTGCTATCCTGCTCCAGTCTCCCTCTCTTGCTATCCTGCTCCAGTCTCCCTCTCTTGCTATCCTGCTCCAGTCTCCCTCTCTTGCTATCCTGCTCCAGTCTCCCTCTCTTGCTATCCTGCTCCAGTCTCCCTCTCTTGCTATCCTGCTCCAGTCTCCCTCTCTTGCTATCCTGCTCCAGTCTCCCTCTCTTGCTATCCTGCTCCAGTCTCCCTCTCTGCTATCCTGCTCCAGTCTCCCTCTCTTGCTATCCTGCTCCAGTCTCCCTCTCTTGCTATCCTGCTCCAGTCTCCCTCTCTTGCTATCCTGCTCCAGTCTCCCTCTCTTGCTATCCTGCTCCAGTCTCCCTCTCTTGCTATCCTGCTCCAGTCTCCCTCTCTTGCTATCCTGCTCCAGTCTCCCTCTCTTGCTATCCTGCTCCAGTCTCCCTCTCTTGCTATCCTGCTCCAGTCTCCCTCTCTTGCTATCCTGCTCCAGTCTCCCTCTCTTGCTATCCTGCTCCAGTCTCCCTCTCTTGCTATCCTGCTCCAGTCTCCCTCTCTTGCTATCCTGCTCCAGTCTCCCTCTCTTGCTATCCTGCTCCAGTCTCCCTCTCTTGCTATCCTGCTCCAGTCTCCCTCTCTTGCTATCCTGCTCCAGTCTCCCTCTCTTGCTATCCTGCTCCAGTCTCCCTCTCTTGCTATCCTGCTCCAGTCTCCCTCTCTTGCTATCCTGCTCCAGTCTGATCTACGCCCGCACCGTCCTGTCCCATCCAGTCCTTTCCTGTTGAGTCGTCGCCCTCTTCTTCCTGTCTTGTCCAGTCCTGATCGTCGTCCTCATCTACCTGTTCCTGCTTCCCTTCTAGTTTCCCCTTGGCACATACAGCCCCTGCCTCAAGGACTCGCCCTTTCCCTTCAGACTCTACAGCGCCCCCTACCTAATCTTTGACAGAATGCTCTGGCCAAAAGAGTCTGCAAGGGCTGTTCCTGTGCCTTCTGACCGGATTCCCAAAAAGACTGAATATTCTATTTTGACCCGCAGATACTGTGATGGCTCCCCAAGTAAAATTCCTATCTTTCTAGAGGAAGTCCTGCTCCTTTCAGAGAAAAAACACTTTCTAAGTGCTCCTCCAGTCGAGCAAGTTTCGGAAATCATTTTCTTCCTGCTAGAAGGTGAAGCTCGTTACTGGGGCCGAGAATTTACTGTGCAGTAAATCCCTATAATCTACGATACTGCTCAGTTTCTGTTGGCATTCCTAGATAAATTTGCCTCAGTTCCAGGGCCGGCTATCCCTCCGCAGTCTGCTCCAGTTCCAGGGCCGGCTATCCCTCCGCAGTCTGCTCCAGTTCCAGGGCCGGCTATCCCTCCGCAGTCTGCTCCAGTTCCAGGGCCGGCTATCCCTCTGCAGTCTGCTTCGGTTCCCGGGGCCTGCCCACCCCTCAGCAACTGCTTCCCCTGCAGCCGGCTGCCACAGCCGGATGGTGCAGCCTCGGCTGCCCACAGCTCCAGAGGGGCCTACCCAGCAGCATCGGCTGGCCACAGCTCCAGAGGGGCCTACCCAGCAGCATCGGCTGGCCACAGCTCCAGAGGGGCCTACCCAGCAGCATCGGCTGGCCACAGCTCCAGAGGGGCCTACCCAGCAGCATCGGCTGGCCACAGCTCCAGAGGGGCCTACCCAGCAGCATCGGCTGGCCACAGCTCCAGAGGGGCCTACCCAGCAGCATCGGCTGGCCACAGCTCCAGAGGGGCCTACCCAGCAGCATCGGCTGGCCACAGCTCCAGAGGGGCCTACCCAGCAGCATCGGCTGGCCACAGCTCCAGAGGGGCCTACCCAGCAGCATCGGCTGGCCACAGCTCCAGAGGGGCCTACCCAGCAGCATCGGCTGGCCACAGCTCCAGAGGGGCCTACCCAGCAGCATCGGCTGGCCACAGCTCCAGAGGGGCCTACCCAGCAGCATCGGCTGGCCACAGCTCCAGAGGGGCCTACCCAGCAGCATCGGCTGGCCACAGCTCCAGAGGGGCCTACCCAGCAGCATCGGCTGGCCACAGCTCCAGAGGGGCCTACCCAGCAGCATCGGCTGGCCACAGCTCCAGAGGGGCCTACCCAGCAGCATCGGCTGGCCACAGCTCCAGAGGGCCTACCCAGCAGCATCGGCTGGCCACAGCTCCAGAGGGGCCTACCCAGCAGCATCGGCTGGCCACAGCTCCAGAGGGGCCTACCCAGCAGCATCGGCTGGCCACAGCTCCAGAGGGGCCTACCCAGCAGCATCGGCTGCCTACAGTTCCAGTGGGGCCTTCCCTGCAACCGCCATTGCCTTCAGCTCTAGAGCCGGTTCCCCAGCAGCCTCCGCTGCCCATGGCTTCAGCTAGGCTTCCCCGGCGACTGGCTCCCCACTGGCTGCCTCCTGCACTTGTGCCGGCTCAACAGCAGCTGCCTCCTGTACCATGCCTTGTCCTGTGCCCCCAGAAGTGGGGCTTCTGCCTGATCCTGTGCCCCCAGAAGTGGGGCTTCTGCCTGATCCTGTGCCCCAGAAGTGGGGCTTCTGCCTGATCCTGTGCCCCCAGAAGTGGGGCTTCTGCCTGATCCTGTGCCCCCAGAAGTGGGGCTTCTGCCTGATCCTGTGCCCCCAGAAGTGGGGCTTCTGCCTGATCCTGTGCCCCCAGAAGTGGGGCTTCTGCCTGATCCTGTGCCCCCAGAAGTGGGGCTTCTGCCTGATCCTGTGCCCCCAGAAGTGGGGCTTCTGCCTGATCCTGTGCCCCCAGAAGTGGGGCTTCTGCCTGATCCTGTGCCCCCAGAAGTGGGGCTTCTGCCTGTTCCTGTGCTCCCAGAAGTGGGGCTTCTGCCTGTTCCTGTGCTCCCAGAAGTGGGGCTTCTGCCTGATCCTGTGCTCCCAGAAGTGGGGCTTCTGCCTGATCCTGTGCCCCGAGATGGGGGGCTTCTGCCTTGTCCTGTGCCCTCAGAGGTGGGGCTTCTGCAGTGTCTTAACACAGTGACTGTACCAACCCTTAAAATAACATTCAAAACCCAGGCACTCATGTGGTGGGCACCCGCCAGGGTGGCTCTTCTGAGTCCCAGAGCACCCGCCAGGGTGGCTCTTCTGAGTCCCAGAGCACCCGCCAGGGTGGCTCAACCGAGTATCAGAGCACCCGCCAGGGTGGCTCTACCGAGTATCAGAGCACCCGCCAGGGTGGCTCTTCCGAGTCCCAGAGCACCCACCAGGGTGGCTCTACCAAGTATCAGAGCACCCGTGAGGGTGGCTCCTCCAGGTCCCAGAGCACCCGCCAGGGTGGCTCTACCTAGTATCAGAGCACCCGTGAGGGTGGTTCTACCAAGTATCAGAGCACCCGCGAGGGTGGCTCTTCCAGGTCCCAGAGCACCCGCCAGGGTGGCTCTTCCGAGTCCCAGGGCACCCGCCAGGGTGGCTCTTCCGAGTCCCAGGGCACCCGCCAGGGTGGCTCTTCCGAGTCCCAGGGCACCCGCCAGGGTGGCTCTTCCGAGTCCCAGGGCACCCGCCAGGGTGGCTCTGCCGAGTCCCAGGGCACCCGCCAGGGTGGCTCTGCCGAGCATCAGGGCACCCGCCAGGGTGGCTCTGCCAAGTTCCAGGGTGGCTAATACAATAGCATTACCTTCTAGTTGGGCACCCATGTGGTTAGTTCTGCCCATAGCATTGCCAGTTCCCCAGGTGCACGAAAATGTTGGTCACTGTGGCGCCTGGGAGTCGCCTTGTGAGGGGGGGGATACTGTCAGGTATTGCTGGGAGTCGAGCCGGGGACCTTTGGGTTTCTGGCTCGATACCCTAACCATTTGGCCAGGTGAGCAGCCTGTAGGGTTACTCACTGTGTGTAACCTGGCCTCTGCAGTCCCAGCCCAGCTGCCGCCTGATTGGCCTCTCCAGCCCCAGCTCAGCTGCTGCCTATCTTAATCAACCAATCAGGGCTGCCTCTTCCCTATTTAAGGGCAGCTCTCAGACCACTCCTTGCCAGAGCATTGCATGGTTTTCTAGTACTGCGGCATCGCCCCTAACTAGGTTTCTAGCTCTTGCCCCTTCTCCCTTGTTAGTCTGCCTTGTCTTGTCCTGCTTACCTTTCCTATCTTGTACCTTTCTAGCCCCTACCTTGTACTCCTCTCTTGCTATCCAGCTTCCAGCTCTCTAGCTATCCTGCTTCCAGTCCCTTCTTGCTATCCTGCTCCAGTCTCCCTCTCTTGCTATCCTGCTCCAGTCTCCCTCTCTTGCTATCCTGCTCCAGTCTCCCTCTCTTGCTATCCTGCTCCAGTCTCCCTCTCTTGCTATCCTGCTCCAGTCTCCCTCTCTTGCTATCCTGCTCCAGTCTCCCTCTCTTGCTATCCTGCTCCAGTCTCCCTCTCTTGCTATCCTGCTCCAGTCTCCCTCTCTTGCTATCCTGCTCCAGTCTCCCTCTCTTGCTATCCTGCTCCAGTCTCCCTCTCTTGCTATCCTGCTCCAGTCTCCCTCTCTTGCTATCCTGCTCCAGTCTCCCTCTCTTGCTATCCTGCTCCAGTCTCCCTCTCTTGCTATCTTGCTCCAGTCTCCCTCTGCACTCTATCCCCCAGTTTGATCTACGCCCGCACCGTCCTGTCCCATCCAAGCCGTTCCACTCCTGCCACGTCCAGTCCTTTCCTGTTGAGTCGTCGCCCTCTTCTTCCTGTCTTGTCCAGTCCTGATCGTCGTCCTATCCGTCCTGTTCCAGTCTGACTCTTCGCCCTCATCTACCTGTTCCTGCTTCCCTTCTAGTTTCCCCTTGGCACATACAGCCCCTGCCTCAAGGACTCGCCCTTTCCCTTCAGACTCTACAGCGCCCCCTACCTAATCTTTGACACACCCACTGTATAATGCTGAACCGAAACGACCTTCTCACTTCTCATAGATATCATGGCTACTTAGGAAGTGGGGACCAATAGCATCTGTTACATATTCCACTATTGCATGATACAGTAGAAGTCTACTTTGTACAGCTATGGGATCCTTTATTTGGAAATCCATTATTCAGAAAGCTCTGACTTATGGGAAGGCCATTTCCCACAGACTCATTTTCAATAAAATAATTGAAATTTGTAAAACTGATTTTCTGTTTCTCTGTACCTTGTACTTGATACCAACTAAGATATAACAAATCCTTATTGTAGGCAAAACAATTCTATTGGGTTGAAGTAAAATCGTTCTAATCGAACGATTCGAAGGATTTCAGCAATCGATTGAACGATTTTTCTTCGACTTCAAAAAAACACTCTAGAAAGTCCCCATAGGCTAACATAGCACTTCGGCAGGTTTAATTTTGCGAAGTATTGAAGTCGAAGTTTTTATAAAGAGACAGTACTTCGATGATCGAATGGTCGAATATTCGAACTATTTTACTTCAAATCTAATTCGAAGTCGTAGTATCCTATTCGATGGTCGAAGTATCCAAAAAAGTTACTTTGAATTTCAATTTTTTTTACTTCGAAAATTCCCTCGAATTCACTTCGACCCTTGATAAATCTGCCCCTAAATATTTGAAGATAAAAAGTACAGGAAGATCTCTTATCTGGAAAACCCTAGGTCCCAAGCATTCTGGATAACAGATCCTATACCTGTACTTAACAACTGTATAATTGGTAACGTCACAGAAAATAGGAGGTAGCAGTCAGATGGGTAATTTTTTAGAATGCGTGGCCTCTCCCATGGATACAAACCACACCTAAAAAGCATTCTTTAGTCCTAAAGCTAATTTAGCATGTTTGCTTTTCATAATGCCACCTAAATCAGAACTGTAGAAACAACATATAGTCAGAGCATTCATATTTTTCTCATAAATTATCAATTTCATATTTTTGTGAAAAATATATGTAACCATTATGATATGACAATTGAAAAGCAGGTGTAGTGTGTGTGAATGCTCATCAGAATTTACAAAATCTTGAATTATGGTGACAAGTAATGCACTGACACTTAAATATAAATATACCTTTTTTTGCTTTTCCAGGCTCTTTTATATTACTGCAAGGCACTCACTCATTCTAAAGTTCCTCTGCAAAAAGCAGCATGCCTGGCTCTCCGTTGCCTTCAGGTCAGTATTATTGAGTCAAATAATAATAATAATACTATAAGTATCTTGACATGACGGACTGCTTTGCTAAAAAGGCAATATTTCCACATTTTAAGCAAAGAGAAGCAACTCAAGAAAACTGAACAGCCAACATCTAGAACATTAAAAGCAATAATGCTCAAACGAACATTTTATTTTTTGTATTTATGCGTATGGCAACCTTGTAAAACTGTCAGTTCTGTGTAAATGTTTCCATACATTTTGCTCAAAGTATTTATTACTGTTTGTGGACTGCCAGAGAGGAGAATGACATATTGAATTTGACAGAAGAGGAAAAGGACTAAAGTCATAATTTCAGATGTCTTGACAGTTAAGCAAGCAATGCAGTAAAGCAGTGGGAAAAACAAACAGAAACCTAGTTTTTATAGCAAGAGGAGCTATTAGTTACTAAAAGAGGGTATTTATACAGTCAATTTATAGGGCAGTGGTGAGAGATGACTTAGTTGGTCAGTTAGAGGTGTGATCTACAGAAAGACATTACTAAACTGGCTGAAGATGGACAGTACAGTGTTCTAAGAAATAACTAAAAGTTTGGTTTAAAACCTGTAATCAATTTATTGAGAGAGGTTAACCAAATAAATAAAACAAAAATGTAATAACATGTAGGACAGGATCATGGAGAGTACAAAATAACATATACTGATGCTAAAAAGACAAGGAAGAGAAGAAAAGTTTAGAGGGCTCATTTATATGAGTGAGAGGCAGCACTGGACACACAAACGCCCAGACAAAGAGCATTTCCAAAGGTGCTTGCATCTATTTGCACTCATTTAAACCTGTTTCCAGCACTAATTTGCCGATTGTTCCTGCATTAATTCATATGGCACTCTATAAAAGATTTGGGGAGCACAGGCATAAATGAACCCTGGAATAACCACTTGACTTTAAGAAGAAAGTGTTTCCAATGCCACTTTTGTATTTTGTGCCCACAGGCACTCCCGATTAGCACCATCTGAATTCAGCACAAATATTATCAATTTCATATGCACTACCACATTTTCATTGTAGCCACTGCAACTTGTGCCTGAGCTTTAAAGTCCTGCAAGTTTTGTGCACTCATTCATGATAGTGCTACACATAATTTTTTCTGTAAGCACAACGGCATTGTAACTTTGGGTGAAATATTGCATTGAGGATATAAATATGGAGGATAACACCTTTTTTGCATGATCTTTGTGCCTGTTACATAGTAAAGCTTTTCACCACTATGTATAAAACAAAGTTTAAAAAATTGAGTAGCTAATATATAAAACACATGGCAATGTTATCTTTATGATTGATATAAATTAGTGCTAATGTCAATAAATTAAATATGATGGGGTTATTTCTGTATCACAATAAATATTCTGAGAAATATGAATGTAATGGCAAATAAAAACAGCAATCAGAATATAAGCAAGGTGTTTGTATAAAGTCACATACATTGCTTTAGGCAAGTTCCCCTATGTAGGATTACAATGGAACTGAAAGAATGGAATAAAGATCGTGGGAAACCAGCCTTGAGGTGTTGGATGTGAATTTCTGAAATTGTTCAAAGGTGCAGCTGTTTCTCATTATACATATTGCCTAGCAACAAACAGGGAAACCACTTAAAGTTCCCACAATACAGAAAATGTCACAAGACTGATAAAAAATATAACTTGTCCCTGAGTCACCTGCACCTAGAGGCTGTTGTCATTCTTTATATTCTCTGGAGACTACAATTAAACAGCTTGTCTTCAAATCGATCTATATATGATTATCTGGTGTGTTCTGAACTTTCATTTACTAAACGACCACATGGATACTTTCAAATGGGGTTTACAGTATTAGTCACGGGCCGAAACGAATATCTTCATGAACAAAGAGTAAATGATTGCTTTATAGTTTGTGAGTTTTAGGGGGTTATTTATCCAAGGTCGCGTTGTGTTCTCCACGAAAAATTTGATTTTTCGAGGATATTTTTTGGTCAAAAATCGATTTTCAGGTTAATACGTTTTTTTAAAAAAAAAAACGTACATTTTTCGAGATTTATTATACACTGGCCCTGGAAATAGCTTGAATCCTAAAATACACCATCCACTACTATACTCAATGTAGGAGTCAATGGCAGAAGTCCCTCGAACCATTTGAAGATGTTAATAGCCTTCATGATGTTCGGGTTTTTTTCGA
This sequence comes from Xenopus laevis, assembly GCF_017654675.1. Taxonomy (NCBI): domain Eukaryota; kingdom Metazoa; phylum Chordata; class Amphibia; order Anura; family Pipidae; genus Xenopus; species Xenopus laevis. The sequence goes on along the minus strand of NC_054381.1, from coordinate 101,904,283 downwards.
GCGATTTTAGTTTTTTCTCGCTGAAAACTTGATCAATTTGGGTTTTCAGGTTGTTAATCCTGATTTCGCTGATTTAAGTTTTTTCCATTCAATGTTTTCTTATATTAGAAACCATACGAGTTATGAGTTCATTCAAGGTCTAATGTAGGTCTTATGTATTTTATACACACACACACACACACACACACACACACACACACACACACGCATATTTATCGAGGGTTGAAGTGAATTTGAGGGAATTTTCGAACGCAGGATACCCAAATTCGCTGAAAAAACTTTGAATTCGATATTCAAAATCAAAGTATTTTAATTCGATGGTCGAATTTCAAAGTATTTTTATCTTCGAAATTCGACCCTTGATAAATCGGCCCCTATATATAAGCTGACAGTCACCCTGCATAATGATCCAAGCACACTTTTGAATAGCAAAAATGTCATTGGAACAAATAGTCAATGCCTAGAAGATTCAAATTGTTTTGCATGGCAGAAAAAATGAAAAAGGTTCACAAATACTTCATTTATTTAATTAAACTTGGTACTTTTAAATAAAATATGTAAAGATGGTAATTTTAGGAGGAGAACAGGGATTCAATTTCACCTACTTTTGACACCCTCTAGCCAAGGCGTGTCTTCCAGTAATCAGCTGTATGCTTTCATAGCTTTATAGCCATTTGTGTTTAGTTGGCACAACTTACACACATTTAAAAGCTCATGCCATTTTCAGTTAACGTTTTCAATTTTTCCTGGTTGCCAAATCAAAGGCTCCAATTTTGTTTGGTGTTTATTCCATGGATCCGTTTTTCTTTTGTTTGCAGCTTTTACAGACCAGGTGGGGATGGCTTGTATCCACAAGTTACATAAAATTATCTGCAAACTGTTGCTGTATTTTGTTAGCACAATGAAATCCATCCTTTGGGTTTAACAGTCTATCAGCCCTGTTAGTTTTGGACACGTTTTTCAACTCTCTAATATCTATCGCTAATAGAGTTAAGTGTTATTAGTATTTGCATGGTTTTAACAATAATTTAGGACAACAGAAACATCATATTCCGTTCTTGTCTGATTATAGAGGTACTGTATATTAATTAAGCGCTGCTGTATGGCAGTTGTTTGACTTATATCACACAATGTAGTGGAATTGGATTTAAAGTAGAACCCCGATTATATGTCCCCAAACTTTACTTTTTCCTCTGATTGACACCGTTTTCTCATGGTCCCATTCAGGCAACCTGCATTTTTTTTCCAGGATTTAACACTTTCATGGAATTTATGCCTTGACGCAGTCCCCTGGGAAATGTAAAACTGAGGTTCTACTGTATTTAAAGGACCAGTAACATCAAAAAACAACATTTTACAACATTTGTTAGTATACCACGAAAAAGAACACCAAGACAAATTAAAATCGCACAGCCTTTATTAAGAAATAACTTAACGAAACTCCACTTGTGCTCCTCTCCACAAAGGCGATCCGGCGATCCATCGTGCAGTGCTCGATTTCTCCTCCCTGCCTTCCTTATAGGTGATAGACAGAGAGGAGAAATCATTCGATAAATGAAGAGGAGCGAAGCGGAGTTTCGGTAAGTTATTTCTTAATAAAGGCTGTGCGATTTTAAAGTTTAATTAGTCTTGGTGCTTTTTTTCGTTGTTACTGGTCCTTTAATGAAATTATCCGATTGATTTAATATGAGATGTAAATATACACATCACAAATTCCCCATTATAATTGAAATATTATAATGCTAAGAAATCAGTCATGTTAAGACTAAACTTATCTTCCCTGAAGTCCAGCATATGCATTTTAAAATATGAGTATATTTATCAAATAGTGATAAAACAATTCAATACATTTTATCTATAATATTAACTGTTAAACTTAATTCATGTATTCAATTTCTTTTTTTCTTTTTGCCTTTTAGGCTACAGAAAGCATTAAAATGCTTGTTACTTTATGCCATTCAGATGATAAAGAGATTAGGAAAGTTGCCTCAGAAACATTACTATCTCTAGGTAAGTTCACGGAAACGTTTTAGAAAGATTAAGATAGATCAGATATTCATAAATTTATGCATTATGGGGGCAGATTTATTAAATAATGGTATGGGAGCTGTTATCCAGAATGCTCGGGACCTGGGTGTTCTGGATAACGGATCATTCTGTAATTTGGATCTTAATACCTTAAATCTACTAGAAAATCATATAAACATTAAATAAACCCAATAGGCAGGTTTTGCTTCCAGTAGGGACAAATCTTAGTTTAGATTAAGTAGAAGGTACAGTTTTATTATCACAGAGAAAAAGTAGATTTTTATAAATTTGGATAAAATGGAGTCTATGGGATACGGCTTTTCTGCAATTCGGAGCTTTCTGGATATGAACATGTTTCCATACATCAAATCCTATATCTTTATCCAAAATATTCTTATCAAATTGATTCTTTTATTAAAGCAAACATAAAGGTGTAAATTCAACAAAATGCATCTGACTGCTTTGATCAAAGTACACCGTTTATGGGGGGATAGAGCTCAGTGTCAGTGTTAATCTCTAATACCCTCTAATAATCTCTAAATTATTAAAGCAGAGGTACAGGATTTGGATAACTGTTGTTGTAATGGAAAATGTTACATTTGAAACCTTTGGAATTTTTTTACCAAAGAAATACTATCTGCCATTAAAACCTACAAGCTAAAATGCATCTATTTGTGTGATTGATGTTATTGACTTTGTTTTTTTTTCATCTAAATCAAGGAGAAGATGGGCGACTTGCATATGAAAGGCTTGATAAAGCCCACAAGGAGATTCCCTGTGCAGATCACCATGACGCTGCTGTTGCTACTGCCTTTTAGGAACATAGTAACAATATAAATGTTGACAGTATTAAGAACTATATTGCCCTAACAGATTTGGGGGCATCATGAACAAAGTCAGGCAAAAAAATCCACTCCAGATAAATGAATGATGGTAACATTTACTGACCTCTCTTACATTTGGAAACTTGGAGGGAAGCTTCAGGATTGTGAACTTATCAAAAGGTTTACCCAGCACGACTGTTTAGTAATCACATTTCTTGGCAGCAGTACAGTTCCAATGAACTTTGAAGAAATTGATCACTCTTTGCTCTGGGTTACCAGATGTGACAAACACAAATGAATATGGCCCATATCATCCTATTTGTCCAGAACTAAAGACAAGGTTCACGGCTCACGTTTCTGCCTATAACAGCCACCTTTCACGTCGGGAGGAGCCCTTCGCTACTCGGATGCCGCCAGGTCTATAGTGAGAGAACCAAAGCAAGGGTTCAGGGCAGGCACGGAATGGAAACGTGTCAGGAATGACAGGGAGAGAGTAAGCGTGACTGTGGAACAGGCTGGATTCAACACCAATTAGGCAGTACAGAATCAGGAGCTTAGTCAAGGACACAGGTCAGGAATGACAGGGAAAGATTAAGTGTGATTGTGGAACAGGCTGGGTTCAACACCAATCAGACAGTACAGAATCAGGAGCGTAGTCAAGGACACAGGTCAGGGTCAAACCAATCGGTAAATGCAGTACAAAGTCAGGATCCAGAAGAATAGTCAGTAACAGGCTAAGGCCAGTACAGGCAGCAAATCAGCAGAGGTCAGGGACAGAAAGGGTCAAGAACAGGAAACCAGACAATAAACACACCCAGGAACTATCTCACAATAGACCTACATTACATAGTTACATGGTTAAATTGGGTTGAAAAAACACAAAGTCCATCAAGTTCAACCCCTCCAAATGAAAACCCAGCATCCATACACACGACCCCTCCATACTTTCACATAAATTCTATATAACCATATCTATAATAACTATAAAAATCAGTATCACAATAGTCTTTGATATTATGTCTGTCCAAGAAATCATCCAAGCCACTCTTAAAGGCATTAACCCGGCAGTGCATTCCACAATCTCACTGCCATCACTGCCCTCTCATTGGGCAATGAAAAAAACAAAGTCCCTTTAAATATTTTAATTTCTCATCAAGCGAAATGTTATTAATTTAATAGATCTGTCTATCAGCAACACCATCGTTAATGCAGTTTCTTCCTCCTTATGTGTCCAACAGTGCATGGACTCAAACTTGAACCATTTATGTCTCCAGAAAAATACTTATTTAGACCTAGATCATGAAACCCTACCAATTCTATCAGAACCATTTCTCTGCTGTATGTGTAATATGATTTTTCACAACTGAATTTAGTTAACACTTTTAAGACATGTAGTAAATAACAGTTAAACACTCACCTTTTTTTAGGTTATGGTGATATAAAGTAGAAGCTCATATTATGACAATGTATTCTTACGTGATCTGAGCACAGAAACAGTATAAGTAAATATCCAACTTGCCAGTCTGCATTTATGGGCAATCATTCACTTTTGCCATAAGGACCATTATTTCTATAACACTGCATTTGCCATATGATTTTGTATGTCTGATAGATGACTTTTTATAATACATGACTGCATAATGCTTCTCTATTATTGTCACTGGAGCATTTTGAATCTGAGATTTTGTAATAATTAGTGTTTACCATCAAGGGAACTCTCCCTTCTCAGCTTGGACATGTCTCCCCTATGTTTATACATTCAAATCTATTTGTCAGTATAGTTTTGCTTTGTTTGTGAAGTAATGAGTAGCTTTGGAAATGCAGTATATATATATATATATATATATATATATATATATATATATATATATATATATATATATATATATACATACAGATGCCTAAAAGCTACATAGTTGATTTAGAGATAGACAAAATCAAGCATCTTGTTCACATAATCACCATCACAACCACTTACCTTGGCCACATAGGTTCCACTTACATATTTCGATTATTACGTTTCTTTGATTCTATATGTAATGCTTGCTGAATGGTTTACCGTAAAACTTCAGGCAAATTCAAATCCTGCAAAAATTGCAAGTATTTGATCTTGAATCTTGTATTGGTGCATTGCTAATGGTTCTATATATGTCTGCTGGTACTTGCCTTATGCTGCTTAAATTGTGTCCTGTAATCAAAGCATAAAATTCAGATTATCAGTCCCTACATAGGGGCCCGATTCAATTCAGCGAGAAAAAGTTTTTATCACATGAAACTCATGGAAGAGATTCAATTTGAGACACAATTCAATTCAGGAAAAACGTATCTCACTGTTTATCACGTGAACTCTATGGGGAAACACTGGAACTGAATTTGAAGAAACGTTTTTCAACTCAAATTGAATTTCGTCCACGAGTTTTCAAATGATAAACCATGAGATTACTTTTTGTCACTAAATTGAATCTGGCCAATTATTTCTTAGTTTACTGTGCTACACTTTTATATCAGCACATGCTGAATACAACATACAATAAATGGGAAGTCATGAAAACAAAAACCTTTTACTGGAGTGTCTTTTTATAAATAAAGCAGCAAGAAGCAAAGCTGACCTAGCACACTCCTAAGAATGTGATGCTTAACCAATTGATAGTGTGTTATATTTAAGTGGCCTTATGTAATCAGTCAGCTGATTAGTTCATTTTATATGTTATATTTAAGTGGCCTTTCATGGTTGCTCTAAAGTAAAAATTCTAATTCATGTATTAGGCCCAGCTCTTTTTTCCCGTTTTGGATAAACTTTAATGGTTAAATCACACTCTTTTAATAGAAGCCTTTTGGCTTTTTAGATTAATGCATTTTTTTAAAACGTGTTTTTATTTATGTAAACTGTAAATGATGTAAAACAAAGTTATAACCCATTGTGTACCAGCAGTTAACTCTTTAAATCTATGACACGTTGGAAACAAATGTTCTGCACAGCACTTACTGCCCACCGGAAACATAGAATCTACAATTTTTATGGCACTTAATTTGTTGCTCAAATGTTTTTCCTTAAAATAGCAAATATGTAAATATACATACCTAGCTGTCTTTAAATGTGTTTACAGTACTTTATTTAACCTGATCTGCTTTAAGATCAAAAATTGTATTAACTGAAACTCTTAAAAATGCACTGTTTTGTATCTTCATTTTGTTTCCATTGATTCAGGGATTTTCAAGTGTTTCTATAGTATGATGTCATTTTAATGTAAATATATGTAGCTGCAAGGGTCAAATTTAGAGTTTAGGAGAGTTTGTTAAAACTCCCATAAACTCGAAATTAGACCAAAAAACAACAAACTGAAAATTTATCAAAAAATTTAAAAATTTTTAAACTCGGGTGAATGGGATCGACCCGCAAACTAGAATTGAATTCAATTCGAGTTTTCTCTTTGAAAAAAAAACTTGATTTTCAGGAAGGCTGCAAAGTCTAAATTGATCACAGGACGTCCCCCATAGGCTAAAACAGCAATTCGGCTATAAGGTGGCGAATAGTCAAATTTAAATTCTTCAAGTGCCAGTACAGGATATGTTTTTGAAACTCAATTTTTTTAAAAACTCAAATCGAATTTTAACTATTCCCTAGTCCCTTTTTTAAAAAAAAAACTCAAAAATCTTAACTTAAAAATTAGAATTTTCACTTCAACCCTCTATAAATCTACCCCTAAGAGGAAGTGCTTCTGCGAGAGCTATTGGAAATGAGTTTCCTTTGTCTTTATACAAACGCTTTCACACACCTTGAATCTGGAACAAATGGTTTTGGTGCTTGTGATTTGGCCAGGAATAATTGATGAGGTGTTAAGTCTAGCATGTATTTGTATATAGTCAGCAGCATATTTGCTTATGTTTGCCACTTCTGGCAGAATTATTAAGGGTCTAATAGAAAATTCTAATTATTTTAATGGTCACAACTCTCAAATTTGAATTATGAATTATCCAAACTCAATTCAAATTTTAATTCAAATGTTGAGATTTTTCAAACTCTGGCACTTTAAAAATTCAGATCTGACTATTCGCCACCTAAAACCTGCCAAATTCATGTGTAAGTCAATGAGAGCGTTCCAGGGACCAATTGGGACATGTTACTAGACTTCCTACCAGTTTTTTCTGAGAAAAATTTGAGTTGTAGATATTTGATTTTAATAAATAACCCCCCCCCCAATCGAATTGAGTATACTCGAATTTAAGAATTGAAAAAAAAAGAAAAAAAAAAAAATTAATTTGGAATTCAACCTTTGATAAATGTGCCTCAATGTTATTCTAAAACCTAATAAAAGTAACAAATGTATATATATATATATATATATATATATATATATATATATACATAATACACGTCTAACATTTGGCCTGGGTAAACAAAGTGAAGACTTAGATACATGGAGATATTTTTTCTACATTAAAGAACAGTATTTGTAAGATCTAGAGATATCTAAATATATGTACATACCAATATGTATATAAATGTCACAGTATTTCATAGATGTTGATGAGAAACAAGTCAAAAACAGTGTATATTTGTTTACTAGCTCAAGCCTAAACATTGTTTCAATGGATATTATGATTTTCTTACAGGAATTAAAACAAATAATGCTCTGGCAACTGGCACTATTGCTGCTGAAGATTGGTCAGTTGAGTGTCCAATCAGTTAGATCAGTTAGCTATTCAGCCAAAATGTATACAAATGTCCTGGTATTCTGAAGTAAATAATGAAGAAAATTCCACCCCCAGATAAATGAATTTCAGCCAGCTTCTTGTATTTTTTGCATGAGATGGTTCTTACCTTTTTGGACTGGCCTGTGCTATTGTGCCTTCTTTAAATTTACTGTATTTGAACCAAGCCTGATTGTATAGTGTAAAAGGTATAATAAAGATTATTTTTGAACTACCACATTTTACATGTACCATTGTCAAGTCATTTTAAGTTGTAATACACCGGTAAAAATGTATGTCTGCTTTTAAGAATGGCGTAAAGAATTCTTTTATCTACCTGGTCAGTGGCAGGAACAGTTCAGTTTCTAGTGTAGTTATCCAAAAATTTAGTGTATAAAGGCTGGAGGGACTCAACAGAACATCTTTCTTTGTAGCGCTCTTTGTTTCCACTGGTTACCAGGCAAGAACCAATCATTGATTTGAAGGGTGCACATGGGCCATAACTGTTTGCTTTTGAATGTGACCTGCATGCTAAGGATCAATTGCACTCACTGAGCAGTTATATCCCATGTGCCCCCCCTTCCTTAAAGGAAAACTATACCCCCCAAACAATGTAGGTCTCTATAAAAAGATTACATACGTAAAATCCTGCTTCATGTTAATAAACCATTTTCAAAATATACTTTTCTAGTAGTATGTGCCATTGGGTAATCATAAATAGAAAATTGCCATTTTAAAAAAATAAATGCCACCCCCTGGGATCGTAGGATTCACTGTACTCACAAACCATACATGTTAGGTCACATGAGCCAATTAACAGACAGAGTTCTGTCTTTTGCTTCCACACTTCTTCCTGTTAGAATAGAAGTATTTCTGGTCAGGTGATCTGAGACAGCACAGACCATCACGAAATGGTGTCTCAAGGCAAGAGATGTAAAAGGGCAATATTTACTTATATATATTCCAGTTTGTAAGATTATTTAATATGCCACTTAATATGATATGAACTGTTGCTTAAGTGTTCATTTTGGGGGGTATAGTTTTCCTTTAAAGTTGCCAACTCAGTTAGAGAGCTGAAAATATCTGTTTGATATCAGCTCACTCCAGCATATTTGCCCCGTATTTATTTTTACACTGAACGGTTGCTTTAAGAAGCTACAGAAAAAGCTGCAGACTACTTTCAAGACACACTGGCGAGACGTACAGCAGCATGACATTCTGGTTATATTACAGTTCTAGCTGATCATTTTGTTTCCAGACCAATGCAGTGTATGCCACATTGAACAATTCCATAGACTAAACCAGGGCATGTACTTGATATGAAGCAATCAACTGCACTAAACAAGACAATTATGCAACAAAAGACTTTCAAAGCTACTGCCCAGTACATTACAATATACAGAAGAACCCACATTTTATATTTCCCAGGGCACCAAATAGTCAGGGAACTATAGAATGCATGGACATACTGATGGAATCAAGTCACTTTGCAAAATCACCAAATGTGCGGACATTTTCCTGAAAGTCACCAAGTTTGTGCCAATACAACCCATCTGAAAGATTCTTAAGATCATAAAGGGGATCTTTGACAATCCATTAGGAAGGGACAGCGACTGTTTAAGCAGACCAGAATGCAGTTTACACTGACTGAAAAGCCACCGACTTTGCCAAGTTTGGTGGAGTGCAGATTATGGAGAATATCCGGATACTGACGAGGGAGCAGCTAAAAAGATTAGCAATTGAAGAGCTCCAGGTCACCTGCCAGACTAGTATAAGTTTAGGCCAGCAGTTTGATTCAACACTATATAAGCAGATCTATCAAAGTGTGAGATTAGAAGTCACCACAGAAAGTCACTCACTTTCTATTCAGTCCTATGGGATTTTAAGAATCGTATTTATCAATTGAGTTCACCATTTGATAAATATGCATTTAAAAATGCCAAAGGAATTAATAGAATGCGAGTGAGTTTCTGTAGTGACTTCTAAATGCAGACATTGACAAATCTGCCCCTTAGGGTTGAAGTTGCTGTGCACAACATGATTTCATAGCTTAAATAAAATTTAGGATATGGAGTCAAAAAGGCTCATTACTCCCTGACCTTTGGGTTTGTGCTCTGAAGATCAAAAGTCCAGCACTCCGTGCAGGGAGCAGCATCAGTATGCACAGATCAGCTCTGTCCTTAAGCCTATCTTGCACCTCTGCAATGTGCAAGGCCTAACCTCACTAATACAATGCTGACATATGCAGTCAGTGCTGTATTAAGAGCCACAGCTCTTTTGCCTGGCAGAGCAGGGTACTGTTAGATTTGAAAAATGGAGCAATAAAAAAAAAAAAAAAATTTAAAGTGGCTTTTGCACACTGCATAGTAAATAAGCACTCAAATGTCTTCACCTTCAAACACAAGACTATGTAAAAGGCAAAAATTACCCAGGTGGAGTAACCCATAGAAAGCAAATAGATTCCTTCCAGTGAACTAAAGCTGTAACTCTTTTTATAGAGGCTAAACACTTACAACTGCATTAGTAAATAATTTTAAGAGCCAGATAGACTTACCCACATTTATACAGACATTGAGGGAGCAAAAACAGTCAATCTTTGACTACCAGAGGGAGAGATGTTTGCCAATATTAAGTGGTTCTAACAGGATCACATGGGTGGACCCAACAACTAGTCAAGAGATTAAAATTTTAACTCTGATGCAGTCTATGTTTTAATACTTAAAACTGAAGTTTATTCAAGTATGTACAATCACCTCACATAAAGGCTGGAAATTAAAAAAAGAACCCCATTTACAATAAATACATAGTATTTGTTAGACAAGTGACCCAACTTAAAATATTGAGTTAGCAAATTCTAAAACTTCCTTAATCAGATGTCAAGCTTCGCAGTTAAAGGTCTTACTGAACTTAAACCCTTCAACATTACGGACTAATAAAATGTTACTTTTTCAGCTTCCATTGAGCAGAAGATCTTTCGAAATGTTACCGGCCACTTTAAAAAATTTTTTTTTTAAAAAAAGTCAGTAGTTCACAGGCTAGACAGTTTGTTTATCCATGTTCTGATCTGAACTTGAGGGCTGAGTCATATCAGTTTCATCTTCAATCCTTGATTCTGCTTCATCTTCAAACCTTGCTTCTTCTAAATCCAAATTCTTTAAATCTTCAAGACTTTGTGGTGCATTTCCAGTGAGCCTCTTAAAAAGATTTAAAAAAAAAAGTCAGAATTTAGCTTCTCTGAAGAGTTGACAGTGAAAAACATTTCAAAAGCACTGGCTAAATTGCTTTTTAAACAAGGTGTTTGGCACCAATTTCTAATTATAGAAAATTGATGCGTAATGTTGCAGTGTTGAGTATACAATGGTATATTTTCAAACATCCCTGCAACTCAAGATACACTTTAGACTGCAGGAGAAGACATTGTCTAAACTCACTCCAGCATAACCTAGGCTAGAGGCATGAACTGCTAACAACTGCATCAGATCTGGTGAGTGAGGAAGAGTTTTTCTGGAGTAATTCAATATCAAGGGTGCATATAAAATGGTCTTACTTCAATCATATTCGCCATGTACTGTACATGTCCAGCAAGTTCCATTAATTCATCATTTTCTTGTTTCAAGCGTGCAATTTCTTCATCTTTGAGTTCTATTTCTTGATGCAGCTAAAGAAAAAAAAAAAAAAACTAATAAACCTACAAAATGGAAAGATCTCCGTATGTATCAACATCTCAGCCAATCTATACCTTCTCATTTTCTTGTAATGCTTCATAGAGGGCCTTTCTTCTTTCCTCTGCAACATCCTTCCAGTACAGACAAGTTGGGGTTTCTGAAAGTTTCATGCAACAGTTATTGAATGTGTGTAAAAAAAATGTCAACATATACCAGTTTCATGTAGAAACCATGAGTCAAAGTTTGATCAGGATTGCAGAGTAAGTTACTATCCATACCTTTCACCATGAGGTCATATGCTTCAGATGGGCAATCCTTGTTTTCTGGATCAACAGCCACTTCAACTTTAGCCTTTTTTGAAGTCAGTTGATCATTCCATAGTTTTCTTTTTGTAGAATTTTTAGCAGGCTGAAAAAGGATTTGTTTCAATAAGGTCAGCTGTTAAGTGGTTACATTCTTTTGGCTCTATTTGAAAACACTATCAATTAATATACCTCTTTGGCCCTTCCAACAAGGCACCCAGATGCAGATTGCTGGATTACTTTAAGTGTTCTTCTTGGTGCAAGTGCCTCATTTGTTTTATCTACAATGTAGTTCTGTGGAAAGAACAGTATATTAATCATGTGCAGTTTTTAATTACTCCAATTGCACCGATTTAAATTAGAACAATTCAAATTAGAATAAATAAGAATAATTTGGTTAAATTAAATTGTTTAAATGACCTAAATGCCCGATTTATCCCCTGTAACAATATTTATTTTATGTTAGATTGAGCTAACACGCAATACCGTGACTTTTTAATTGGTACATTCATTCTTTTATTGGTGTTGTCTATAAAGCTGTTCTATGGGGAGGTGCTTGAGCTTCTGATGAAGTGACGTATTGGTCACAAAATGCGTCAAGCTACACTCTCCCTGCCCACTTGTATATACTGTTTTAAGGATTCAATTAAAGTTTATCGATTTTATCCAACTACCTGGCTCCACCGTATTTGATATCCTTCCAGATGCTACCCACCTCCCACATTAAGTGCCTGCTGTTTTGCCGTACCGGACCAGCATGGAGGGCTGCATCAGGAACTGGAAGTCACTTTCCTCTCTCTGCTAGCGGTGGTTTCAATTTTGCTTTGCAGTTTTTAATTGTACAAATTTGCTATATTGCTATGGCAGATTACAAGGTATAAAAGATTCTCTTGTGCCCTCTAGTACTGAACCTTAAAATAGAGCCTTTTATTTTATGCAATGTTACCAAACTGCAATGCTACAGTGTAAACACAAGTATTATGTTAAGTCACTACACTGCAATTGTGGAATAGCAAACCATAGTAGATAGCCAGAAAGACTAGAAACATTTTACTACAATACCGTGAGAAAATAAGAGACTCGCACATATTCACATGACAGGAGTTCAGCTTTCCCACGGTCAGGTTTTACTGCTGATTGTAATCTCACTGTCCCTCCACAGAACAAATACCAGAGACTGTGGGAACCAGTATTGCCAAACAGCCAAGCCTTTAAAGTTATGGATTAGTTTGCATGCTCATTAAAATCTCAACACTTGACACCAGTGGCTCATATAACAGTAAGTTTTCTATAGGCCTGGGAAAATAGCTTTCCTAATCTACGTTTTGAAGATTCTACTTTAACTTAAAGTCAGTCTGGCAGGTAAAACTAGAAAACAGTTACAGTAACCTAACACATTAGAACTTTTTGCTTCATAGCTTAAGGTAGCACAGGTACAGGACCAGTTATACATAATGCTTGAGACCTGGGGTTTTCAGCTATAGGGGTCACTATAATATGGACCTCCTATACTCTATAAAACCAATAGGATGTTTTGCCAAGTTATCTAGTACAATGCACGATTACAGAGAAGAATTTTTTTTTTTTACAGTTGACCTTCCTGTAATTTGGAATAATAACCTGCCATCTTGCCAGTAAACAAAGTGTATTATGACATTTACCTTAATTGACATGGAAGGGTTCTCTACATCAGATCTCTGCTTCATGTTGCTATTCATCTTAAGCCTGCAATAAGAAATGTTATTTACTTCAGAGCAATGCAGAAGCACAGAAACAAATATGCTGAACAGCAATTTAACCTGTAGCGTATTAGGGACTAGTGATGTGTAGGTCGTGTTTGCCCCCCACTGGGATTCCCTTTATATAGGCCGACAATGACGATGTTACAAAAAGGGGCAGGGTGATAAGGCACGAATATATATATATATATATATATATATATATATATATATATATATATTATATATATATAAAAAAAAATGAGGAAGCGGGCAGACCGGCAGTGCAAGGTGAAAAAAAAAAAACCCCCACATTACAATGCATCCAAATAATCATAAGTTAAAGAAATATTCCTACAAGAGAAACTGGGTGACAAATTACTTTGTGTCAATTCAAAGTAACTTGTTGCCTGTTGCATAGGCTGAGCGATATGGCTATGCAACAGAACCAATGTCCTTTCCCACACACCACAAGATTACATTTTAAGACACATGGGAGTGTTAGAAAGTTGGGAGATTCATGTTGTAGGGCTGACATCACTAGGCTTGTTGCACATGCAAGTACAGCTTTTTGGTTATTTCCCATTTGACCGATGACCATTAGCTGGCCATAAAGATTTGACTTTAATGCCTTGCACTATAAAACAGACGAGCTTAGCCCAAACCAAGATTAAGCAGTTTGAACTTAGCTCATTTTCCCCCACCAATCTACCACTTCCAACAAGCAAAGAAAACTGCAAAGGTGACATTTAGCAATTGTAAGAGCCTGCAAGCTGCCAGTGGAAGACTATATAATGTTAGAGCTTTGTATGCTGACAAGTTACAACATGCATGCTGCTCTAGCAACAGATGTACACATTTAGTAGCCAGGATGAACCAGAAAGAAGTGTTCAGTAGTAAACACCAGTATTTATACAGCAGCTGTGTCAACTCAGATCTCCACATCAATACATGGGGCATAAGAAGCAGCCTCTGCTGTGATCTCAGTGGGAGTTAAGCCTTTGAAATAAGAGCAGAGTAAACAGCAGGCGCCAAGAATGTGCTGCAGTTATACATACACACAATTTCTATCTAAGCAAGTCACCTACACAAGACCTGGCGTTTTAGAGTCAGCAGAGTAAGTTTTCGCAGTACTTTATAGTTACAAACGCAGGCTCTTTCCAACAATTTCACTTTTTGGCAGCTGTGACCAAAACCCACGCATTTAAACCACAACTCAGGCGAGAAATAGATACAAATGCACAGCGTGTGATTGGTCAGGGACTTGGGCATAAACAGACAGGGCGGAGAGAAAACGCACAAGCCAATAGCGTCACGCCAAGAACATACCGCCAAAACCCAAACCGAGGCGATATCATCCAGAACGATCCCGCACGTATCCCATCAACTCACATTTTAACTCAAACATACATATTTTAATCAGCAACTATTCAGCCCAAGTACGTCCTGCCCATTCTATATATAGTACGGACATTATCCAGAAATGAAAAGCCCAAGCAAGTCACTTGGCAGTCTTTGCTAGCAAAAGTATTACAGTGAGGCAAAAAACAGGCTAATATGCGAAAGTAACGCGAACAGCTAAATGCTAATATGAGCAAGCACCGCGGGAAACCCCCAGCTCACCTCTGCTCTTTTCACGCACAAGACCACTGCAGGTACAAACGGCGCCTTTCTGTTCTACTCAGACTCCCGCGCACCGCTTCTTTTATACTAGTGCGCCAAATCACCACGTGACCTGCCTATTCTCCTCCCCTCAGTCAGCAATAGGCATCCCTTCCGTAACCCTTACACTGCCAGAAGCAGTGTGGCTTCTGGCGATAACGAAATATTTCGTGTCTAATTAAAACGAGTGTTTTAGCTGAAAACTAAACCAATGAAAGTTATAGGAACGTGCTGGATGACATAAGTGTTTCATTTGCTTGGACCCTGTTTTTAATACGGTCATTTTAAAGGCTTTTAAATCGTCTTCACATTTTTAAAGATGTTTTCTAATTTTGCCTGTTTGTAAAACTGCGACATAATCATTTCAAGGCCATGCAACTTGTTGCAATGTATTCCCTTACTTAAGCTGGCCACAGACTCAAAGATCCGTCGTACGAATCAGGCCTGGACTGAGAATTAAAATAGGCCCTGGCGTTTACGCATGTGTTTACACATGCACTTACACAATCTATACATGGAATATACGTTTAAATTCAATAACTAACAGAGTATTGTTAATGAACAGAATATAAAACATATTGTGATATATATTACTTATTACTTATGTATGTGACTCACTTATAATTAATAACTCAACATTCAAATTTCAATGTTCAATATTTACATAATCTATAGATTATAGATGTATAGTAATAACCTTCTTTGTTTTGTTTTGAAGATCTATACTGTTAACGTACATTTTGTATTTGATTCTAATGACTTTACCACCAAATACATTATTGTATATGTTATATAATCTAAAACTTCCAATAAAAACTATTGAAATTGTAAAATAGGCCCTGGCATTTCAGGTACACAGAGGCCCAAACAGTCCCCACCAGCCCACTAAATACTGACTTTCTATGGTGCCTTATAGCAGCCCCTCTGGCATTTGCCAGAACCCACAGATTGCCAGTCCGGGTACGAATCCTCGAACGATCGGACTTCCCCATCTCCCAACCTGCCACCAGTGTCGGACTGGGCCGGCGGGAAACCGGGAAAAAACCCGGTGGGTCCCGCCCCTCTTGGGCCCCCACCGGCCCAGACCCGGTCCTAGATTGGCCCCCCGAATGGGAAAAAATTTGTGTGGCGATGTAAACTTCCCGTTCGCGCATGCGCGCGGTGGGCCGGACGTTCGCGTATGAGCGCAGTGCGTCTGCCATTCATACAGACGCACAAGCTTTTGCGCATGTGCACGGGGCCCCCAAGGTTCAGAACCTGGTGGGCCCCAACTGCGACAGTCCGACCCTGCCTGCCACTAACAATTCAGACCAAATAAAGTAGAAAAAAACAGATCAGCTGATGTTCTGCCCCTGACAGCAATCGTACAAAAGTTATGTCCAACAAAAGTTAGTGACAGTCTCCCTCTGAAAATCGTACAATCGGCAATACATGCAGAGATATTACCCGCAGCCCACAGAAATCTTTTAACCTGTACGATCGACCAAACGATCAGGACTCTCCACACACGGTCAGAAAATCGTACGAATCCTCGATTCGTTCAATCAGATCTTTGCGTCTATGGCCAGCTTAATCCATATTCATAAAAATGTTGATATGGTGTTCTACCAAATTGTCACAAAAATGAGCAGAAATTCTAATATTTCCTGTATTTTTCTATTCCTGAAGAATAAAAACTTACGTTTACAAGTCATTGACATACTGATATGGTTGAGTTGAAATTATTGGTTATTAACAACATTTCTATTACTACTCTAGAAACTACTACAATATTACTGTGAGTTTGCTACAATCATTTTGAAGCTTTGTAAATGTACAGTTCTAATGTTGATGGAAAAATAGTGAAGTAAATCAAGTAGTAAACATTCCTACTTGCAGCTGAACAGTTCAGGTTCTGCACCACCAAAGCACGCATGAGTTCAGCTACCTCTTGTACTAACTGCATCAAGTATACACATGGCCTAAACTCACCACAAAGCCCACCAAAACCACAGGACGACTCTCCAAACCATTTTGCCTCCTCTCTTCACTCATATTCTTTATGGATTTTACATGTAGTTATTTATTCCTTTCTCCATATGTCCCAGCATTCTCTCATACAGAAATGGAGAATGGCCATGGTGTTGGCAAACAAGGCCATGTGGGTGAGCAGCATGAGGGCTCAGTGAACACTGTGGTACTTACGACAGATCTCTTGAAAATATACTTTCATTAACTAACATGGGTATTGCTGCATGTACAGAGTACAGATATTACAGAATAATCATGGAAAATTTCCTGCAAAAACATGGGATCATTGTATGTAAAGAGTTGCTAATATTGGTTAAGAGAAAGATGTTTTCAGGAAATGTGTAGCCCATGTTTAGTGCAGATCACTTATAAGCCATTTCCCTAAGGCAAAGTGCTCACCTTTCCTCATGGTACAAGTATCCCTGCTGTACCAACATATTGTGAGACAGAAAGCAACCATGTACTACGGTTTCAGGGAAGAGCATTTCCTACAGAGACCCATTGTATTTCCAAGTCAATAGACAACTAAGGAGAACACTGCATCCTATTGTTTTTAAGCAAATTGGTAGATTTGCATGGTGTGTGACAGAGAAATAACAAAGATATGCAGACTAAGATGATTTGCAAATCTTAATTCATTAAATTAAAAAAAAAACATTCCAACGAACCAATCTGACTTATTTTGAAACCATTTGCCTTAATTGTTCCTACCCAACATACTTGATCTCGTTTCTATACAAATTTCTCAAATCAGACAGCACAGATATACATACACCAGCCCTATATGACAAAATGGGAAGAAGAGCTAAACCTCAAAATTTTCGAAAAGTCCTGATCATATGCGTGGGATACGGCCAAAAAAAACATCGATATGCACAGTCTCTAGCGAGAGAGCATACAAAATTATATTTAGTTGGAACTATACTCCTGCAAATATCAGCCAGGTAGATGCCATACCTGTCAGTGCACACACAACATGGAGTAGAAGACAACAGATTGGCTTATTCTCCTCCGTTTTTACACAGGCAGACTAAATGCCAAGTATGCCATTGGCCTTAGGAGTAATATACTAATGGCTGTAAGCAATTTCATGAGTCGTAAGCAGTGCTAAATCATGGTCTGAGTACTTGCTGTTCTTTGCTCTGGATTAAAATCCACATGGCTAAATGACATGCAAGCTAGGGAACATTTCTGAGAATGTCCACATGCGGGCACAGGTCAGCTTACACAAACAATGGATTTTTGCTTGAAAATGCATACTTTAGGGCAGTGACCCCCAACCAATGGCTCATGAGCAACATGTTGCTCATCAATTCCTTGGATGTTGCTTTCAGGGGCCTCAAAGCTGGTGTTTATTTTTGAACTCCTGGCTTTGAGGCAAGTTTTGATTGCATAGAAAGCAGGTGTAGTGCCAAACAGAGCCTCCTGTAGGCTGCCAGCCCACATAGGGGGTACTCAATAGTCGATCACAGCCCTTATTTGGCACCCCCAAGAACCTCTTTCATGATTGTGTTTCTTCCCAACTCTTTTTTTCATTTGAATGAGGCTGACAGGTATAAAATGTTGGGGACTACCGCTTTAGGTTATCTACATGAAAATCAGCATGTATGTGCACTGATGGACTGCTCCTGTTAGCGAACATGCATTAAAGAGAAATATAAACAGCTGTGCAGATACTTCTTCAATAGTGATTGCATTTATAAGTAACTTTAAAAGAGGAAGAATGTTACCCAATACACCCTTACCTGATACCCAGGCCAGTGCTCCTGTTATCAGAAAACTGCACTGACCCTTGGTACTTCTGTAGGAGCACCACATAGCGATCTTCTTTTGTCACTTTTTCTCCTGTTGCCCTAGGTTGACACATGCACAGTAGAGTGCAAAGGTTGGCTTTTTGCTTAAAGTTTGGTTTTTCCCACTCTACTGCACTGGGGGGTGGGGGTGCCTAAGATTTGTTATACCCCTCCTCTAAACTTTAGACATGGTGGATCAGCAAACCTCATCAGCTCTGGGTGAACACAAATACATTTTTTAAAGTCCAATCCCTATGCATGTGTTGATTTTTTTACAATCCAGTGATATGTTTGGGGTCACCTTGAGGTTTAAAGTGTATAGTGGAAGAGGGAAGCAACATGTATATTTATATGATTCCTGTGGTGACAGCACTGCACTACATTCTACCTCTTGCACACTGTAACTAGTGGTTTGGGAGACCCCAACTAAGTTTTTTGTCACCTCTGCAAAATTACCTCCTTGAAACCATTCTTGCATTGTGCAATTGGAAGATATATAGTACAGGAGCCAATTTTGTGTGGGCAACTATGTATATTTATAATGGAAATTTTTTAGAATTGTATTTTCTTTCATTATGCAAAAAACAGTTTTTGAAAGGAAGTCCCCCTTTAAACTGCCAGTTGCCATCAATGTGTTAACCAGGTGAGTTTAACACTTGTAGTTTTTACCTACGGATTAACTGAACCTCTCTTCAGTTGAATAGGTTTCTTCACTTTTTTGTTTGGTGGCTAATTAAGATCCTGAGCATGATCAAACTTGCTTTAGCTAAACAGGATTTAAAGATACCTGGTAATTGGCCAGAAACTGCCAAAGCAGTCAAAGCTAACTACAGAGAGAGAGACATACACAGCATATGGCAGGACCAGCATTTAATTACAACTAATTAAACATTTTATGCAAGCAAACTGTTGTCCTAGCATGAATGCAGTTATCAATTGCAAACAATATTTAAAACGTTATACAGACTTGTGCCTAAGGCCCTGAACCTTCCCAATTGCGCCAGCTCTGCCAATAACCTACCCCTCTACATGCCGCTCAGCACACTGGAAACCATGGCCACCACCGTGGTTGACTAACTTTTTGGTACTTCGCCACTCTATATAATCTAAAACAATTTCCCAGAAGTGGGGTTGTACATTTGGATCTAACCTTAGTATTGTTAGTGGCTTATAACAGTGTGTTTTGGACTGACAAATAGTGATAAGTGAATCTGTCCTGTATTACTTCACCAAAACCGGACAGAAACATATTGAAGTCAATGGGCATTTTTTTCCAACGCACAATATACTAAAGTCCATGACTTGAAGTCCAAAATTCTGCTCATCACTACTGACAGCATAATTATCCTATGGCTGTGGGCACATGGGCTGAAGGGCTCTGCTGCTCTCAGCTTGCACATTTTGGAAGCTGAGAGAAGCAGATCCAGTCTGTGTCCCTGCTCAATTGATTTAAATCTGATCCACTTGTGGAGAGTGGATCCACTTCAGACTGAGAGCAGTAGAGCCCTTCAGCCTGTGTGCCCACAGCCTATAGATTGTGTTTCCATGCTTGGATGACGTCTAAGGGTTAGTTCACACAAGGACATTTTGTCGCCTGACGACTAATCGCCTTGTCTTCTGAGCAACAATCTCCCGAACTGCCTCAGCGTGTTTTCGCACACGCGGCGATGCATTTTCCATAGTCACCCACTTCGGGAAAGGGAGGTTAATGTCACAGCCACTTTCAAGCCAAAAGAGATGTTAAATGGGCGTGTGATAAGCAGAAGCATAAAGTACAAACCGCCAAATAGACCAAAGAGATATATAGAAAGCTCTGCTATCAATAATGTTACCACTTTGAATACAATATAGACACTAGGGGGTTGTTAATTCTATATTTAAGAGGGAAACTGCTGAAATTAGGTAAATCCTGCTGACATTTGGAGGCCGACATTTGGGTGGGATTAAACCTGCTGTAGAGGTGATAAAGAGATATTTCGGGTACATGTAATCTACATTTATGCTATACACTGCCAAAGGATTTTGCAGGATTTAAGTTTTAATGAACTAGCAAATAGCCCCAACACTGTTTATATACAACTATGGTTTCCCCACTCTATCTAACCACCCCTACCCTAACCCTTGTATGTAACATATACAGTGACATAGCTGTTCATATCAGATAAAATATACATCTTAAAAATGACAGCTAATCTTTTTATATAGCTCTGTATGTAATTTTTGTTAAATGATGTCAACAAGTGTTTGGGTTATTTGTGTTTATAATATAGTGAACCCCTTTATTTACCATAACTAGTATTTAGTCACAAAATGTACCATACATTTTATTTTGTCTTGTTGATAAAATATTTGACTATTGTATAATTTAATAAAACAGTTAAGAGATACATCTTTTTGATGTTGCTATGTTCTTTAAGACTGCTATTTTACATCAAGCCTTTTTATAAAAAACTCATAGCCCAAGGTCCTAGGAAGAGGCCTATTATTGCATTTCCTTGTATGTGTTATATGTAAAGGTAGATGTTATGTAAATTATAAATTAAATTGCTACTATACATTTTAAAGTGTTAGCACTGAAAAGTTTATTCAGTATTCTAATTCACTAGAGAATCTCCAGCTGAGCTACTTAATGATCTATGTATGCCATTCAATCCCCTCAGGACATTTCTTCTGTTCTCTATGATACCTTGCTGCCTTCCCTCTTTAATGGCTTTATTTTTTTATACAATTAAATTAAATGTTTGTCCTCGAGCAACGTTACTGAGATTTTCCCTTTATATGCATCAATATATATCAGGTTTTGTGAAAAAAGAGCATTCCCCCATAAACAAAACAAACAAAATAAAGGTAAATAACATTGAAGTTTGTAAACACATCACCAAGGATGTATAAAGTCGTGATGTGCTGTTGACCCAAATCCCAGAGTAACCTGCGGGTTGACCACCGGTTGGGTGGGTTTGGGTTGAAATTTGGCAAACCATTGCATTAGGGTTGAGTGCAGGTCAGATTGGGCAAGTACACTCCTCCACTGCTCCCGAAGATAGAACCAGAGCAGGAAGACACTGGTGTGAATAAAGGTTTTGCGAGTTCGATTTGGATGTGGGTTTTCTGACCTGCACATGATTTGTATGAATGTAAATGGGTAGCTCAACTTTAAATAATGTTACAATTGTTATTTATATGTTTTGTTATTTGCATTATTTTTAATTATATGCTAATTATATGTCCTTGTCAATGCTACTTCCAAATGTCCATGGCCTCAGTCACTACCTATTTGTGAATGCTTTTTGTTCCAATAGGATCCCCTCATGTCCCTAGTTCAAGTGCTTGTTCAAGTACCTAGAGACTTGCATAAAAAAAACTCTCGTAATACTTGGAATACTATTACTCAAATTTTAAGGTAAACACTTATTTTTATCTTGATTTATCTCCCTTTTTAAACAGTATGTATTTGTGAGTGTGTCCTACTTTTCATTTTAATATTGTTCAGCAATGTTGCGTCTAAGCTAGTGGCTCATGAGCGACATGTTGCTCACTGACCCCATGGATGTTGCTCCAGAGGCCTCAAAGTAGGTTCTTATTTTAGAATTCCTGGTTTGGGGGCAAGTTTTGGTTGCATAAAAAAACAGGTGTACTGTCAAACAGAGCCACCTGTAGGCTGCCCATCCACACACAGTTAATCACAGCCCAAAATTCGCACCCCAGGAACTTTTTGCATACTTGTGTTGCTCCCCAACTTTTTTATTATTATCAGTATTATTATTAACATGTATTTATATAGCGCCAACATATTGTGTAGCACTGTAAATGTGATTATACAACTAAAAACATTTAAATGCTCACGGGTAAAAAAGGTTGCGAAGCGCTGCTCTAAACCATGTGCTTATGCAACAACCTGTGGTGTGAAAACATACAATTTAGTATTTATTTAGGCCCCAAATCTCTCTGTGCACAAAGCTTAAAAGTGGCCACGATTTATCATTTTTACCGCACACAGAAAATTAGAGAATGTTGATGCCTTGGCTTAATGGTTTGCAATTTAACTGTGCGGTGTTTATACAAATGGCCTGTAGATGTCACTGTGCCCAGACTTATACTGTGCATACTTTATGAAAGCTTAAAAGTGAAAGTTAATGTTGTGTAATGACTGCTTGAGAGCCTGCTAATAAAGCACTGTTATACTCTGCTCATCCTCGGCTACCCAAAACATAACAAACTGAGTATATAGGATTTGTGAGTTTCTGGTAGTGAAACCCAGAGCACAGATTTCAGCACAGAAAATGGACACTGACACCACCTTTCACGTTTAAATGCTGCTTTGCTGGCTTTTATTTGACACAAACACAAATCTTCAGCCCACTGGCTTCACATAGGGAATCACATTTGCTTCACAGAAGCATTAACAGTCCCAATCCACACCCTCAATGGTTTACACGTTAACTCAGTAAGTAGGAGGTATAGGGGCCCCATGAGGCCCTAATTCATATACAATTTCAATAAATATTGGAAAAACTGGTCAATCTCTAGACATTTTGGGGGCTTGAAAAATAATTTGCTATGGGACCAAGAAATATCTAAACAACCAAAAACAAAAGGTGATCCCTTATAACTTTGATTTATCCTGCGGTAGAAGCAGAGGTCTGACCTAAGTCATAAGGGATCACCTTTTGTTTTTGGTTGTTTATACTGCTGAGCGAGTGCGAAGCAAGTGGGGTACTTTTTCTCCTTCAATTAATTATTGAAGGAGAAAAAGTACCCCACTTGCTTCACACTCACTCAGCAGTCTCTCAATTATTACAACTACCTATTAAATAATATCTGTGTTAAGGTGTAATGTTTCTGATTAAGCTATAGTAATCAATGACCAATTAGGAGTATAAAGTGCTGTGCTATAATTTAAACAGTTAAAACTACCAATTAAATTAAACCTTAATTAAATTACACTAAAGTGAAAGTGCAATACAGTTCATTCTGTTAATTATAGTAAGGCTTGAAAATATAGTGATATGATAATCATATCACTATATTTTTAAGCCTTACTATAATTAACAGAATTAGTTATGGCACTGTTCATGATAGCCTGTGATTGATATAAACAAGCATGTAAACTGAACTGTAGTGGATGCTTAAAAATATTTTTAACAAATAGGATGTTCTTTTCATACAGTAATTTGAGATATAAATGTCTGCTACCTAAATTTTTTCTGCTGCAAACAACCAAACTAAACCATGCTGAGTGTCAAAAGTGCCTTACAAACTGATTGACTGATGCTGGAATCAGCCAGAGAAGGTGAATTTGGTGGCTCACTTGAGTGTCTTGTATGCAATTGCAAAATTATGATAATTTGTTAAAGGTAGACAACTGTAAGGAATAATAAGAGAGTATTTGCAACATATATTTATTAAACATCTGGTACATTTTAGTAGATTTTTTAGTGGGAGTCCTGCTTTATATGCAAACAAAAGAAATGTAGTATGCTTACTATTCAACAATAAGTCATTGTGAATTTGAATAAGTGGAATAATCATAGATGGAAAAAAATAGAAAAAAGTGCATACATTCAGTTTTATCATTTTATTGCAAAAATCAAGCAAACGACTACAAAGCTTTACTTTATATTTAAACAAAAAGTTCACAGCCTTCCCACATATGCCTCCCCCATTTCCTAACCCCAGTCATTGCAGATTTGGGAACATAATATTCAGTAATCAACCAGTTTTAATTTGAATTATATTTACAAATATTAGGCACCCGCCATTGATCTTAATCTCTTACCTGATATCCGGGTCCAGGGTACTTCTGCGGGGGCACCATGTTGCAATCTTCTTCCCCTTCTTTGTTCTTCTCTTCAGCCCCAGTCCATTGCGCATGCAAAGCTGAGTGAAAATTTCTTCAACATATACTTCCCCCACAGCTGCATATTTTTTATATCTTGAATCACCACCCCTAGAGATTGTAAGTCGTCAGGGCCTTCATTACCTAAAGCATCAGTTTGTTTGCCAGTTATTATGTACAGTGCTTCGGAATATGTTGGCTTTATAAATAAATGTAATAATATTTGTTTGAGAGTTTCTTAGGCTTGCTGAGTATAAAATGCTTTATCTAAGCCTTTTGCGGATCTATAACTTGAGTAAGTTTACAGGATACACAACAGCCACTTTCTTCAGTTTGTATAAATATATAAGGGGATCATATAATTATCTCTCTAATGCTTTATTTACCAGTAGGTCTTTCCAGCTGACACAAGGTCACCCATTCCGATTAGAAGAAAAGAGGTTAACCCTAAATATTTGGAAGGGATTTTTTACAGTGAGATCTGTGAAGATGTGGAATTATCTCCCTGATTCAGTTGTCCTGGCTGATACATTTAAAACGGGGTTGGGTGGCTTTTTAACAAGTGAGGGAATACAGGGTTATGGAAGATAGCTCATAGTACAAGTTGATCCAGGGACAAGTGTGATTGCCATTTTGGAGTCAGGAAGGAATTTTTTCCCACTCTGAGGCAAATTGGAGTGGCTTCAGATGGTTTTTTTTTGCCTTCCTCTGGATCGAATAGCAGTTAGACAGGTTACAATAAGTTAAAAGGTTGAACTTGATGGACTTGTGTCTTTTTTCAACCTAACTTACTATGTTACCTTTAATACCCCTGCATTGTTCCTACCTGTAACACCTTTATTGTTTACACCCCGTAAAGCCCTATACTGTTCACACTTTAGAGCCAAACTGAAAGTGCCCACATTGTTCACACAACTCAGAGAAGCTGCTGGAGGAGCACCAGCATTATGTCATTCTATGGAGCACATTATGAACTATTCATCTTTGAATGGTCCTGATAGGTTTCCACGACTCCTGCTGTATAGTGCCTGCCCTATGCTCCCTATGTGTGCCATACTCTGCTTGCCCTATACTCCCTCTTTGTCCCATACTCTGCCTGCCCCTGGTGTAACTATAGAGAAAGCAGACCCTGTGGTCTCTGGGGGGAGGGGCACAAGGTCTGTTTGCTCTAGTGTTCAAATCCCCCTCCACTTTCTTCTTATTTTAATTCACACACTCACATCTGGTGGTTTTAGAGAGATGCAAGCAGGAGTACCTATGCACGCTGGGCCCTCTGAAAATATTTCAGACGAGGGGGCCTGGCGTGCTGCACCCCAGCCCCTCTGGGAGTTAACTTTCACATGCAGGTGGCCTTCCTTCTTACTCTGAGAGCCTTTACTCACTTAATAGAAAGAGCCCATAGGTGTGGCCACACCTGGTCGTTAATTTGAGCAATTATGCTTACCTGCCCACTGTCCAGATCACACAAATTACTCACCTACCTCTGGTTCAATTCACCAGAATCTTGACTTGAAACTCTCCACAGCTAGAAAGGGAGAACGGAGCTACACTGTGGAGTGGGCAAGTGAACTGTCAATTCTCCTGTCCAAGCAGTACAGCTTGTCTCTTCTTTTACCATCTGTAGGCAGCAAAGCAGCGTGTTGAGCCTAAAACTTTTGGACTGTCTTTAACTCCACTAGGCATCCGTCTGTAGCCCATATAATGTACCTTAAATCCACACATTTCTGTGTCATTCCTACCACACTATATTGTCTTTCTCTCTTTAAAATTTTCATGGTCCACTGGTAAAATTATTGTGAGCAGAGCTAAAAGCAGGAGTTTTTTTGGTCAAACTATAAGCTTTGTGTTGTTAGAAGTATGTATGTATAGAGAAGTAGTGCCACACAGTGGTATTATCTAGTATTACATACATATACTTTGTACATGTACCGACACTAGGGGGGCAAATTCACTAACTTCCGAAAAATCGCCAGCCGCGGCTTCGCTCACAGCGCAACACTAAGCCAAGCGTAGATTCTCCAGGACAACGCTGAAGTTGTGTCCAGGGGCCGAACGCTGGCAAAGTTGCACAAACGTTGCACAAACGTTACCAAGTGAAGGGAAGTTGCGATAGTGTTGCCTAATTAGCATACGGCGTGCAGTTAAAGTACAATAGACGTATATGCTGCAGCAAATACATTACACTACACAAGCCCGGGAAACCTTAATAAAAGAAAATATTCATATTGCCCTACACATGAGTGTAAAGTTTATGTGCCATGTTAAGAAATGTAGGGGGGAAGCCAGTTACCCCAGAAAACAATGTATGCTCTTTTTCTGATGCCAACGTTTTTTGGGACTTAGAAAATCTTTCAACCATTTTTTGAGGAATTCCTAACTATCACAAGTTTTGTTACTTGTGTACATGCTCCTGAGGAAGGTCCTTATATAGGACTGAAACGATTAATTTTCTATTTAAATAAATCTCTATTTTTCCTGAGAATACAGAAGCCTTTTTCATTTCATATATATATATTTTTCCCCCTTCATGTTGAGTTTTCAAGGCACACGTGATGGGCAACAACATCGATTCTTAGAACAATGGTTAAAAGGACGCAAGCCTGTAGACAATGCATTTGCTCGCTTTGTTACATAGCAATAAAGTTCTCCACAACAGAAAACGACAAACAACTACAATGACGCCAAGTTATAGCAATAGCATCCAGGCGTCATGCGAGTTAACGTCACAACACGTTTTGTTCCGGGAAGGGAGTTCCACGTTCTAACTACACAATGGACGAAACCATTCGTCGGGGTAGCAATTTTTAACTAACTACTATATAGTAAGCCGGCTCGTGCATTCGTTTTATTTGTAATGGCCACAGAAAAATAGCTATGCTACCTACGTTCGCCATAGATAGTAACGGATGGCAATGTTTCCCGAAGCTCTTGCACTTTCTCGTCGTTGTCAAATGGTTTTATCCCGAGACTATAATATATACGGTGACGTAGCCGCCGCCATCTTGTCTCTGTGTGCACGCCAGGTGGTTATTTGCGGTGCTAGGCCTGTGCGGTCGCTACACCTGCCTCCTCCTTGGCAGTGTGCGCCGGTTATCAAACGACCTGTCGACTTTAGCTGTGGTCAGGATTGGACGTTTGCGCGCCACCGGGGCCTTCCGCCTGCTCTTGATTATCCGCTTCCTCAACGTTCTCTGTCATCTCCTTTATCCCGTCACAGCGCGGAACGAGTCTGGACTATGGGTGGGTCGGGGTGTATTAGGGTGCGCGGCACACTGAGCAGTGCAGGTTTGATGCAGTGGGGTCCGTTGGGGTCCCTGGTCTTTTCTTGACATGGATCCCCCTGGAGCTCTCGCCTTCACGACCGCCAGCCTCCCCCTACAGAGACAACAACCCCGGTTCCCCAATACCCACACAGCCAGTCTCTCATAGTAGTACACCAGTGCAGCCGCCCCTTTAACTGAGTGTCTCCTCGTGCGATTCCTCTCGAACACTTGCATCAAAGTTCGGAATGATCACGTGTGACGACTTAATCGCTCCAACTTTATAATGGGATGTCGGACATGCAAGTGTCTAGTGACAGGGTAACTGCCTAGTACAAGGCCTTTTTGGTCCAGTCTACTTCCCGTAGCGCGTACTCTTTTAGCTCCCTGGCATCATGGCGTCCCTCCCCAGGGGCTGTCAGCTGCACTCAAACATGGTCCCAATCTCTGGCCAAATCCCAGGAACCGTGGGAAAACTCAACTTGTGCTGTGAACAATTCCTCTCACCCTACCACACAGATAAATAGTATAGATTGTCACGATATACAAGCTGTAGACGGGCAGTTGGCCTAAATCGAATTGACACCATTGGAGTTTAGAATGCAGGCTTGAGGATGGCTTAAGTTTTAGTCTGGAGTTTTCTTTTCTTTGGGCAGGGAGACTTGACATGCCTGTGGAAGATGGGTTTTATGGTACAGGATAGTGGCAGGGAATAAATTTATATTTTTGTTTCAATTATACCCTGGTGTTTTAACTTTTTTTTTAAATGTTGGAAAAATGCCTCTTTTAGTTCCATCGAAAAACACCAACCTGTATGTCACGACTGTACAGCCCTATATATTTCCTGACCCTGATAGTAAGGCTTAAACACGCACACTGCCTGAGTAGTGCTTTGGGTTTGCTCTGACCAGTTGGTTTAGTCACGTAAATGGCTTGTTTTTGATAAACTGGTGTCCTAGACGTGCAAAAATAAATACCTGCAATTAGCAACAAGCTTTATAAGCGTTTGCACCAGCTCTTACAAAAAAAAACAACAAAATATGGGGGACCCAAACTCTCGCAAGAAGCAGGCTCTTAACAGACTGCGCTCTCAGCTACGGAAGAAGAAAGAGTCTTTAGCTGACCAGTTTGAATACAAGATGTACGTCGCTTTTGTGTTCAAGGACAAGGTAATAAAACAGGGCTATTGAACAAACGGCTACATCGCTTTGTTCTCTATGTACCATTTTCAGCTTCATGTTTTAAGATCCCATAGCATATTGCAGTAAGTGATAACTCCACACTCATGGGGCCTATTTATCATGCTGTGGAGAATAACATAACCAGTGATGTTGCCCATAGCATCGAATCAGATCTTTGGTTTTGTTTCGTAAGTTGTCTGACTGTTGAAATCTTAATTGCCGATTGGTTGCTATAAGCAACATTGCCGCTGAAGTTTTTCTTCAATGTTTTAAGTTACATTTAAGAGTATAACCTAAAAGCTTGGAAGCCCTGCAAAATAAATGTTCCTAGTAACTTAAAGGGCTGCAGAGAAGTCTTTTCAAGACTTAAAGGGTTTCTGTCATGATTTTGATGGTATAGTTTTTCTAAATTACACTGTTTACACTGCAAATAATTCACTCTACAATATAAATGTCATTCCTGAACCAGCAAGTGTATTTTTTTTAGTTGTAATATTGGTGTGTAGGCAGCCATCTCAGGTCATTTTGCCTGATCATGTGCTTTCAAAAGAGCCAGCACTTTAGGATGGAACTGCTTTCTCACAGGCTATTGTTCCTCCTACTCGATGTAACCGAAGGAGTCACAGCGGGACCTGTATTTTTAATATTGAGTAGTGTTCTTAGATCTACCAGGTAGCTGTTCTCTTGTATCAGGGAGCTGTTATTTGGTTACCTTCCCATTATTCTGTTGTTTGGCTCCTGGTGGTGGTATTACTCAAATTTGCTGTATAGCAGTAAAAAGTGACTGGAGTTTATCAGAGCACAAGCCACGTGTCTGGGGCTACTGTGAAACCAACAATTTGCCATGGCCCATATCATATTTTAAACTTATATATTTCATTTGCTTTTTGAAAAATGGATTTCAGTGCAGAAGTTTGCTTGAGCAGAACTATTAACTGTGTTTTTCTCTCTACAACATGCTGTTTATTCATTTCCTTTATATTGACCTTTGCTCTTTTACACCACCATTCTCTCTACATTCTCTTAAAGGAACAGTTCAGTGTGAAAATAAAAACTGGGTAAATAGGCTGTGCAAAATAAAAAATGTTTCTAAAATATTTAGCCAAAAATGTAATATATAAAGGCTGGAGTGAACAATGTCTAATAAAACAGCCAGAACACAACTTCTGCTTTTCAGCTCTATAAGTCTGAGTTAGTCAGTGACTTGAAGGGGGGCCACATGGTACATTTCTGTTCAGTGAGTTTGCAATTGATCCTCAGCATTCAGCTCGGATTCAAAAGCAACAGATATGACCCATGTGGCCCCCCTCAAGTCTCTGACTGGTTACTGCCTGGTAGCCAGGGTAACCAGTCAGTGTAAAAAAAGAGCTGAAAAGCAGGAAGTAGTGTTCTGACTGACATGTTATACATCAAATCACTCCAGCCTTTATACATTATATTTTTAGCTAACTAACTATATTAGAAACATTTTTTATTTTGCATAGTCTATATATTTACCCAGTTTTTTTACACCGAACAATTCCTTTAAACTTGTATACCATCTTCTCTGTCCTCTACAGCTTCTTTTTTTCCTTTAAATAGCTGCTTTTTTTTTTTTATTTACCAACTGATGTTTTTTCTCTACAAGGTCCTTACCTCAAACACTGGCAGGCACTTGGTTTATGTTGAAAAACTAGGGGCAGCAGGAATACCCTTTTCCCTTTCATTCATTTTTCCTGCATAGTCAGGACAGTTTGTCTGTATCTAGCAACTGCCATTATAATTTATTAACATGTATTCATAAAATGCCAACATATTCTGCAGTACTGTATAATAAATTGGTTTCTATAATGGACATACAGATTACTTGAACTGTAAGCAAACTGTATAGAATTAAAAGAAATTCATGTCATGAACTACAATGTTTTACTTGTAGAAAAAGAAGTCGGCTTTATTTGAGGTAGCTGACGTGATTCCAGTTATGACCAATAACTATGAAGAAAATATTCTGAAAGGTGTGCGGGATTCCAGCTATTCCCTGGAAAGTTCCCTTGAGCTTCTACAGAAGGATATAGTACAGCTTCATGCACCTCGCTACCAGTCCATGCGCAGGGTAAAAAACACAACTTTTTTTTTTGGTGTATAATCCATAAATGTAGTATATATATTTTATTAATTTTATAGAACAAACATCCTGAGTTGTAATTTTGTAATGGAGTAGTTCGGCTTTAAATTAACTTTTAGTGTGAGGTAATTAGACCATTTGCATTTGGTCATTTTTTGCTACATTATGCTTTTGTTTCAATTTACCCCAGCAACCATTATGGCTTCAGTGAGACTGGACAATAAATAAGGGGAGACCTGAATAGAAAGCTTAAGTAATGAAAGAAAAATATTAGAATTGTAGGTTTGGAGCAAGAGGAGTTTTTTCGTTGTTGCTGGGGTTAGTGTCGCCCTCATTTAAAAGCAGAAGAGTAGTGCAAGTGATTTAAAAACTTTGGGAAACTTGTTCTTTTTGGAAATAATATTCAAAGTAACACCTTCTATAATGTTGCTTGTGGGCCTTAATTAAAACTGCTACCACAGGCTCTAAAGCTTCGCAATATATAGCTATTCCTGTTAAGTTTGGCATGACCATTTGCAATCATAGTTCCGTTATCCTGGGTCTTTAGTTATATTTTAAATGACTGTATAAAATACAGGCAAATGTCTCTGTTCAGAATGCTGATGTAAATTAGCTGTTGTACCTCCCAATGTAGGATGTCATTGGATGCACTCAAGAGATGGACTTTATTCTTTGGCCACGGAACGACATAGAGAAGATTGTCTGTCTTCTTTTTTCAAGATGGAAGGGATCGGAAGAACCCTACAGGCCAGTTCAGGTAAATCAAGGTTGTAAAATATAGATTTTTTTTTTTTCCTAGCCAATTTTAAAAAAAGATGCTAAGCTGAAATATACTTAATTTTAGTTAAAACTGAGAAATGACAGAATGCTACAATTGCTTGTCATAGCTAATAGCAATGCACAGAATCCACTGATTTGTCTGAATCTGAACCCTAATTTACATTGGCAAAACCCTGGGGCAGATAATGTGAAAAAAATCACCCACCTTTATTTGTTACAGGGTTTGAAGGATTTATTTCAGCCAAATCCGCTGAAAGAGGCATAGATTCAGCTGAATCCCTACAAGGTAGACTATTCTAACTAGTTCTGAAATGAGCAGTCCAGTAGATATAACGGGGGAAAAAGTGTTTTGTTGCTGGATAAATCGTCACATAGAGCTCATTAAAGATCATGAGGCCAATTCTGCTTCTCTCCATTTCTATTGGATTTTTAAGGGCTTGTTTACTGAATGCAGAACTAGCTTTCACCCTTCATTAAATGTCCCGAAAAAACCCCATACAAGTAACCTGGTAATATAGTCATTTAGGTTGAAAAAAAGACACCTCCATATTTTATTAATATGTAAAACATGCCTAACTGCTAGATGATGGCCAGAATAGGGCTTGTCAAAGTGAACTTCTGCTGCTTTCTAGTTTCACTCTTTCTTAAATATATGCCCCTCTGAATGGTATTTAGTTCAACCAATATGGATACTCAACAGGCAGACGGCACTTCTGGGATAAGCTTTATTGGGGTTGCTGCTGTTGAAACCTAACGTGTTTCAGGAGTGTATCCCTTAGTCATAGAACCTATGACTAAGGGATACACTCCCGAAATGCGTTAGGTTTCAACAGCAGCAACCCCATTAAACCTTATCCCAGAAGTGCCGTCTGCCTGTTGAGTTTCGTTGTATTTACAGTGGGGACACTGTTGACAGAGCACCTGGATTGAGGGAAGAGCGGTGAGCTGTAGCAGTCTCTTTTTTTGCTTTTTATCTACAAACCAATATGGATACTAATGTAATAACAGCTTACATTTCTGTGAGCCTTTATAAGAGCTGTTGTATACAGTAGGTTGGTATAACTGGTTTTATGACTGGCTGTAACAAGGCTGCTACCTTTATTTTTAAAACATCAAATGACGACAAAGAAAAGTCACATTGACAGAATCCGATGACGTATGATTGCATTTTTAAGGGAAGGAGTAAGGCTCGCAGGTGCTATTGGAATGTTATATTTGTCAAACATGAGAGAAGTTATTGCCATGCAGAGGAAAAAAGAAATACAAGCATGCTCCACAAGTCAGAATGTCCTCAGGTTTTTAAAAACTGCATTAGATATCTGACTTGAGAACGAAAGCCTAGTAAATTCTAGATCACACATTCTAAAGGGCATTTAAACCCTCATGGCTGCTGCTGTTTGACATCTAGAACCAATTTAGTTATTCACATACAAACTGAGAAGAACGAAGGCTACCCCATATCTAAATGTATTGCAGATTTCGGGGGTTACTCGTTTTAATAGTTCAAAATGTATCCTATCAAGCATGCTTTGTAATTACTGACTTTTTTTCCCGATACTTTAGGCCAAGTTTGAATTTCATCATGGAGATTATGAAAAACATCTTCTGCACATTCTGAGCCGAAAAGACAAGACTGGTATTGTTGTAAACAATCCTAGCCAGTCAGTGTTCCTATTTATTGATAGACAACATTTGCAGGTAATTCAAAATGTATTGCCTTTAAACAGCAATGTATGGTAACAGTTAATAAATTGCACACATTTGGCATACTTAATATTGAAACATTAGTTAAACAAGGTGTACAAATCTTAACACCTAGGATACTGTTGGCATGCGTATAGTAAAAGTGTTTTGTTAAATACTTATTTATAGCAGTAGGGAGGTGTCTATTGCGTTCTACTTGTATGCAGACATGGGGCAATCTATGCCACAAACTGTTGGTTGCTCAATATTAGATTAGTATTCAAATTTGTAATATTAAAGGGATTTGAACTCCACACAAACATAGCTTGAGCTTTTTAAAAAGTCAACATAATTTCAAGCAACTTTGCAATATACATCAATTAAAAAAAAAATATGCAGACTTTTCATGATTATTAATGGTTTGAAACAGTTCCCTAAGCCTAGCCCCTTGCTCTCCTGCTGATCTCTCTGACTACTTTGCTGGGCTGGCTGACTACCGTTACTTTGTATCAGCAGCAATTTGTCCTCAGCCTGCATCCTCCAAACCTAACAATTCTCTGCACATGTGATTTCAATAAGGAATGGAACATCACAGTGCAATGCATTGTGGTTTATGTAGTTCCTGCATGCTGTCTGTAAGCTGTGGTGCAGTTTTTGTAACATCAGTGTTTAGTCTATCCTTCCTTGCCAGGATTTCAAATGATGCAGAAAGAGAAGAACTGTTAACCAGCTGGGTTTCAGTATATAAAATGGCATTTATTCATACTTTTTGAAGAAACTGGTAACAGTGATGGGTATATTAGGGGTTTCTGTGTTATGTGGGCCTCTTTATCAAATTTTGGTTTGGAAGCAGGAGTTCCCCTTTATGTGGTACTCCTTAACAGGGTGAATATTATGAGAACATACGTACAAATGATAGAAGATATTTATTTAAAAATCTTTATCAATTGGTTCTTTAAACATGTTTATCTTTTGTTTGTAGACTCCGAAAAGCAAAGCTACAATCTTCAAGTTATGCAGCATCTGTCTGTACCTGCCACAGGAGCAGCTCACCCATTGGGTAGTTGGCACTATTGAGGATCACCTCCGCCCTTACATGCCAGAATAAAGTTTTGACCAGTCAAACTGGGAAGATCAGTTATTAGCAGCAATTTCTTTTCTTCTAAATTACAGAAGAATATGGACTCATGCTCAGAACACTTGTATGTTGTGAATCTTCATGCTGGATATTTTTTCCTCATTTTGCATCAGAACTTTTTTTTTTTTTCTTTAATTTCTTTTTTTTTTTTTTTTTTTTTTACTTGTGTGTGGACCTTGTGAAGAGAGGATGTTCGATACATCTTGTTGTAGATTCTTAAAATGTGAATTGATGGGACTGTGACACACTGAATCAAATGTATCTGAAACAACAAGGTATTTTGTTTGGTGGTCTTCCCATTTGCACTGGTCATTCCCCTAACATCACTTAGATGACAGTATTGAGGGTGAAAAAAAAATGAATGTAAGCTGTATAAATAGCTTCGCTGCTTCACTGTATTATGAAAGCACTATCAATCTCTTAAAGCATACACTATGTTGGCTTACAATGAAGACTGGCTCAGATATATCGAACAAGAAATGGTTTATTCAGCATTTGCTTTCATATCTTAGTTTGCAGGGCAGTGAAAGAGAACTGGCACTTTGATATCTTCTCTCAGTTGCTGCATAATTGTTTCCCTACCTATGGGGCACAAGCCTAGGAGTCTGCAGTAACTAATATATATTAAAACAAGTTCAAATTCTTGGACATCTCAAAAACCATGTTTCTGAAGATAGGAATCGAAATACAAACCTGCTGGCGATTTGTGCAAATATGACTTTTTCCTAAAATAAAGTAATATTTCTATAGTTAAAAAAAAAAACCCACCCTTGGTGGTGGTTTCAATAAAGTA
Source organism: Xenopus laevis (assembly GCF_017654675.1). NCBI lineage: Eukaryota > Metazoa > Chordata > Amphibia > Anura > Pipidae > Xenopus > Xenopus laevis. The sequence goes on along the minus strand of NC_054381.1, from coordinate 101,868,814 downwards.
ATGTTAGAACACTGTTACAAATTGTAAAAGAAGTTTGAAGTGTGAAATTTGGTTCAAAGAATCATTTTTTATTTTGTGCAATGATAAGGTTGACTACTGTATTGTTTTAAGAGAAGGCTTTTCTAAAAGGTTTCTGCGCCTTTTATGGATTAACTTGTATAGGCCTATTCCCTTTGGCTAATACTAGTGCTTACCTGATTTAAAATTGTATCTAGCTTTTGTTTGAAATTGGATTACATTGGAAATTAAAATAAATGAGTTGAAATCTGATCTTGCTGTCGTATTTAACTTCTATACAGTTGAACATTTTGTGACACTGAGCGTTATCTAATGGAAATATTTGTAGAACAATGTTATGTTCTAGTTGCTTGGTTTTCTACTTTTCAGGCAAAATCCCAGAAATCTCAGCAAAACTTGCCTGTCAATTTAAAGTAGTTAGCCTTTGTTACCTTTAAGTATGTTATAGACTGGCTAATTCTAAGCAACTTTTAAAAATGGCCTTCATTTTTTTTAAATCGTTTTTGAATTATTTACCTTCTTCTGACCCATTTTAAAAAGCAAAGCACATATATTGTTCTTGCTACATAGTATTACTTGGTCAGGCCTTCTCCTAGTCATATTTCAGTCTCTTCTTTAAAGGAGAAGGAAATGTTAAAACTAAGTAAGCCTTATCAGAAAGGTCCACCTAAATACACCAGTAAACCCTCAAAGTAATGCTGCTCTTAGTCCTCTCAAAAGAAACACTGCATTTCTATTGTGTAAACATGGGCTTCTGTATCAGACTTCCTGTTTTCAGCTTAAACCTCCTTGCCCCGAGCATGCTCAGTTTGCTCCTCTTGCCCCACCTTCTCTGCTGTAATCTAAGCCCAGAGCTATAAGTGAGCAGGTAGAGACTCAGGCAGGAAGTGATGTCACACCAAGCTAATATGGCAGCTGCTATCCTAAACAAACAGAGCTTCTAGAGCTTTTTACTCGGGTATGGTAAAACATTCTACAGAATAAATATAGCATTCTAGCTTGCACTCTTGCAGCTAATCTATTGGCAATAAAATGCCTCTGTAGCTTTCCTTCCTCTTTAAGTCAATGTATGGTTGCTAGGGTAACTTGGACCCTAGCAACCAGATAGTTGAAATTGCAAACTGGGGAACTGCTGAAGAAAAAGCTTAACTCAAAAACCACACATAATAATAAAAAACAATTGCAAATTCTCACAATCACACTCTACATCATACTTGAAGCAACAGTAACACCAAAAAAAAAAGTGTTTAAAATATAATATACTGTTGTGCTTTTTATATCGGGGATCCCCAACCTTTTTTCTATCCTTGAGCACCATTCAAATGTAAAAAGTCTGGGAGCAACACAAGCACCCGGGGTAACATAAGGGCTGTGATTGGCTATTTGTTAGCTCCTATGTGGACTGTCAGCCAACATGCGACTCTATTTGGCAGCAAACCTGGTTTTTGTGCAACCAAAACTTGCATCCAAGCCAGGAATTAAAAAAAATAAAATAAATAAAAAAATCACCTGCTGAGGCCACTGGGACGTAACGTCCAAGGGGTGAGCCACTGGTTGGGGAGTACTGGTTTATATAAACAAGCTGTTGTGTAGCTATGGGGGGATACACAGTAGATGGGATACATTCTGAAAAATCCCATTGTATACTACAGAGCTTTATCTGTTGAGTATCCTGTGCCTTTTTTATCTTTGAATGGCTGCCCCCCATTTCTACACAGCAGCTTGTTTACATAAACTGTAGTCGTGTTTCTGAAGCAAACACACCCAATTATACCAGAGGAGTGCAACAGTACATTATATTTTAATTACTTTCAAACACTTATTTCTTGGTGTTACTGTTCCTTTTAAGTTCATTTAAAGATGAACAACCCCTTTAAGCTTGCTTGTGCAATGGCAGCATGGCCTGTCACATGAGATTGTCAGCACCAACTTCATTGGTTATCTGACCAGAACTATGAAAATTTCCAACTGGGGAGCCTGTAAAGGTTGACATTCACAGACAAATAAAATAAAAGCAGCTGACTTGGGCCCCTCCATATACTAATCTCCTTATTGGCCTGTGTATAGGGCCCTTGAGAGGGCCTATCTGGCAGGTTTGAAAATCCCATTGGATGAAGATTGCATTGGTTAGGACGAGCTCATCCATCAGGTCTCCATAGGACAAACCTGCCAGATAATGACGAGTCACCATACAGAGAGGTGGTGCAGCGGTTAACAGACTGGTGCAGAGCCAACAACCTGTCTCTCAATGTAGACAAAACAAAGTAGATGGTTGTTGACTTTAGGAAGACTAGGAGTGACCACCTACCACTATACATCGACGGAAATCGTCAAAAGCACCAAATTCCTTGGTGTCCACCTGGCGGAGAACCTCACCTGGTCCCACAACACCAGCTACTTAGCCAAGAAAGCCCAACAGCACCTCTACTTCCTGCGCAAGCTGAGGAAATCCCATCTCCCACCATCCATACTCAAAACCTTCTACAGAGGGACTATTGAGAGCATCCTGAGCAGCTGGATCACTGTCTGGGTTGGGAACTGCACTGTCGTAGAGCGCAAGACCCTACAGAGGATAGTGAAGACAGCAGAGAAGATCATAGGTGTCTCCCTTCCATCACTGACATTTACACCACTCTCTGCATCCGTAAAGCCACCAGCATTGTGGCTGATCCAACACACTCCTCACACTCACTGTTCACACTTCTGCCATCTGGAAAAAGGTACCGAAGCATTAGGGCCCTCACTACCAGACTGTGTAACAGTTTCTTCCCCAAAGCCATAAGGCTCCTTAATACTCAGGGACCAGACAGATCTCTCTCACACTCGCACTCCATCTGACCTTACTATATACAACAACGTTACACAGCCATTGTATAAATAAATAGCCATTGGATACAATTGTTCTCTATGAGCACATTTGCACTTTATCATGTTCTTACTACTCTCATATCACAATGATACACCCATCATGTCTGACATTTAGCATTATTTACTTAACATATTACATCTGCTGAGTGTGCACTATGCTGTCCTGTCTTGTTTGAGGTTACATCGGTCATAGCAGCTAATGCTACAGCACTGGCAATTCATTCTGATACCTAATTGAAATGTATTGCTAATCAGCCTTCTAGCATGAATGTTCTATTGTTGACTATGAGTGTGGTCAAATAAAGGAGCAGCCCAGATCATGTAAAAAAAACTGCCGAGGGCACATTTAGCCACCAATGGGAAGTCGCTCCCAGGAAATAGCGCAACTCCCAAAAAATACCTTTACATAGCTTAACTTTTGAATCGGCGCCTCCGCCATAGATGCACAAGGACATATTTTTGTGCGAAAAGATTTAACTTTATCAGGGCTTATTAAAGGTTGAATTTTAGAGTTTTGTGAGGGTATTATATACAGTACCTCAAATGAACTCTTAATTTGAATATTTTCCAATTTAAGAAAATACTCGAATGGAAAAAATTCAGTAAAAAAAAAAACCCTCAAAACATCATGAAGGCAATTAACATCTTCAAATAGTTCAATCTGCCATTGACTTCTATATGACCTCGACAGGTTTTAGCTGAAGTATTTTGGGATTTGAGCTATTTCCAGCTTCAAGGTATAATACATCTCAAAAAATTAAAGTTTTTGTTTCTTACAAAAAAATAAAAAATTTGAGTTTGTCTGAAAACTACTCTCAAAAAACTTGAATTTTCTTCAGGAAAACACAACTTGACCTTTGATAAATCTGGCCCTTAGTCTTTAAGTATTTTTAGGTGCTAAATAACCCACTGGAAGCATTTCCAGTGAGCAACAAAACACTGTGCCCTAAACAGCCCAAAATACACAGTAGAACGTGTGTAGACTAATTGTTGAACTTTAGTTCTATATTAATTTCTGCATGACTTGAGCAATGTATTTCAATGCCTCAAACATTGTGTATGTAGTAAGTTTAGTGTGAGGACTAGTGATGTGCGGTTCCTTTTATAGACCCGCTCTGCCAATGATGTCACAAAAGGGGCGGGGCGAGCAGGCACACGTCTATAAAATTTAAAGACGGAAGTCAGCATTTGTAAGGTCATGGGTGGGGAGAGCAGTCAGGAGAGCGCAACCTGGACCTGCCCGCACATCACTAGTGGGGACATAAACTGACCTATTCACTTAGAACTTCTTTTGTTAGTTAGGGATACTGCTAGCTGATTTTCCAAAAAATACTGTTTAACTGGCAAGCAATTTGCAACATTTGTGCTCTCTATAAGGGGCAAATTAGTTTATCTAGGTAAACTATACATTGTTTGCAGGACAACGTAAGCTTTTTAAATTGGCTTACATTTTGTTTAATTCCACTTCTGTTACAAGATATAGGTCTTAAAGCTTATGAAAAAAAATCAATTCTAGAAAAACCTATCAAAATATTTTATTAGATGCATAAACTGAGTTGCAAAGTCCCATATTTCCAGAGCACGCTGGTGCCAAGCTTGACAGCGTTCTCTACTGAGTTTTCAGCAGTAGCACCAGAAATCAGCATAGTTTAGATTGCATAGCCAGGTAAGTTCACCACAGAAAAATATATACACATTTAAAGTACACATTCAGTATGTCTCAATGGATTTAAGTACTGCTTTTTATTTTAAAATTCCCTAAAAGTATTCTAAACACCCCCAGAATAACATACAAGCAGCTGCAGCTCTTTCAGATACTTCCTTGTTTAGTGTGAAGCTCCATCCTCTTTTGCCTGCCTGTGTTCCCAGGCATATTCTTCTGTCCCATGTGATCATCTTTTTTTTCTCCCTTCCATGTACTTTATTTGCTGCTCTAGAGATTGGTGAGCACCTCATAAGCAAAACTATGATGTAGTGAATAAATGCTCGGCATCAGCCTCTTAGCTCTCCAGCTCCCCCTACCAGAACACTCCTCACTCTCTTCTGTGCTTCTTCTCCAGTGTGACAAGAGGTTTCAAAATGTCTGCAATCCAAACATTTTACTATCTGCCCTCTTGATTTTATTCCTTCCAAACAATTCCACCTGTTTAAAGGGGACCTGTCACCTTAAAACATAATTCCAAATCCTATTTTATGATGTTAGTCCAGCAAAACAAACTAATTACACTATAAAAATGTAAATCTTGTTTTGGGTTTTTTTTAGTCTTGGAATTACCAGTCACAGCAAGCAGGAAGGTGCCACAGGCTGTACAATTAAAGGAACAGTAACACCAAAAAATAAAAGTGTATAAAGTAAGTAATAAAAATACAGTGTACTGTTGTGCTGCGCTGGTAAACTATAGTTTATATAAATAAGCTGCTGTGTAGCCATGGGGGCAGCCATTCAAAGCTGAAAAAGGCACAGGATACACAGCAGATAACAGATAAGCTCTGTAGTTATCTACTGAGTCTCCTGTGACTAAATGGTTGCCCGCAGCTTGTTTACATAAACTATAGTTGTCTTTCTAAAGCAAACACACAGCTTTTACCAGTGCAGAGCCACAGTACATTATATTGTCATTCCTATGAAACACTAATTATTTTTTTTTAAATAGTTTTAGAATTATTTTTACAAACAATTACTACTTAAAGCAATCATTTTTTCTATTCTTGCAATGCTGGTTCGGACTCTTTTCTTGGGCTATGGATGATGTAAGATATAAAATACCTGGACATGTTTTCTTAAAATATGAACTGTGTAACATCAAACAGCCATCTGTCCCCGTGCGCAACTAGTGTTATAAGCAAATCAACAACAAGAAAAAAGTTCAGCAGAGACAAAAACACAAAACTATGAAAAAATAAAGAAAACATGTACCTCTGTGACATAATTAAGACTATAAAAGTTTTATCAAAAACTTCTAGAAGTCTTTTTTAATAAAGGGAGTTAATTACAATTAAGTGCAATTGCCAAAAGATGCTTTTGGCGACAGACATTTTTTTTTAATTTATAATATCTATATCTAATATAATCTTTACTTGGTTGCCAAGATGCAAGAAGATTATGTGACTTCCACAAGGAGACTCACCGATCAAGCATATGATATAAAGCAGTGATCCCCAACCAGTAGCTCATGAGCAACATGTTGCTCTCCAACCCCTTGGATGTTGCTCTCAGTGGTCTCAAAGCAGGTGCTTATTTTTTTAATTCCAGGCTTGTAAGCAATTTTTAATGGCATCAAAACTAAGTACAGTGCCAAGCAGAGCATTTTGTAGGCTGCCAGTCCACACAGGGGCTACCACATAGCTAATCACAGCACTTATGTGGCACCCAAGGGACTTTTTCATGCTTGTGTTGCTTTCCAACTCTTTTTATATTTTAATGTGACTCACAGGTTAAAAAAAAAAAGTTGGGGACCCCTGATATAAAGCATAGCATAGCCAGTGACTAAAGAAAATCGTTTGACATTACTCTTAGTGATTCTTGTACATATTTACTAGGATTTCTCCTTGAAAATCAATTATTCATTGTAGCAGAATTGGTATTTAGCAATGAAACATGAAGGCATAAATCCCCAGAAACAGTTGTAGAACTGCACTGGTAGAAGAGGACGTTGAAGAGTAAAACTAAATACAATTTTATTTACAAAGCACCAACACATTTTAGAGCAAACAGAAAACCTGGCAAAATAAACAAATAAAATGGCATATAGTATCTTATTCCTGCTTGCTTACAATCTAGGCCCAGGAAACAAATGGTAATGTATTTATGAGAAAGAAGAGTTTAGGATGACATTGTGCCAGTTTTCTATAGTCATCCAGCTGTAACGAAAATGTTATAATGTGATTTATAATACAGAGCATGATTGCTATTCCTAACCCATTTCTGCATGAGTGAAGGAAGATCAGGTGGTACAGCAGAGTACAGGAGAGGAAATACAGCTCTGGTTATGAAGCCAACATAAGCGGTGATAGACAAAGGTGCATTTTTAAAAGTGTGTGGTACAGGTTAAATGCATTTTGCAGAATAGCAGGATCCCAACAATAATTTACATTTATTAAAATGTTTTCGGTTAAATACAACACAGAAAGTGATTAAAGATGCATTTCTGGCTCTCAGGCAAAATGGTTGGACTACTTCATTTTGGATCAGACAAGCACATTTTCTTAGCGAAGCCTGGTAGACTTACTGATCTTCCTGTACTCCTGTGAGGATATCCTGAAAACATGAAACCTGTGAACCATTGCCTAAACAGATGCATCTCTCAACAACGAGAAGTATAAATCTCTTTCCACTACGTCAATGTTCATATTTTGGATTTAGTCTTCATAGATCTTCAAGTGCTCATACAGATTAAATAAGTAACCCAGCCATGCAAAGGCATCACACAAAATACATATTTTGAACAAGCCTTTAATGGAATCTTCTGCCATTATACAAAATAACGGTATTGTTTGCACTGCATTTCTGCTACAGATTAAAACGTAGCCTTTATAATCATTTCAAATGTTTATTTTAAATAAATCCATTTTGTCAACATTAGCAGTCTTAACTAGACATAATACGGCAAAGTAGAAATGAAGGTGCCGAATGACAGGAATTTTCTATAGCTTAAAGTCCCAGAATCCTTTAAAGCTAGTAACAAATTGTACATTTGTATATATTAAAAAGGGCAGCATACACTTTTTTTTTTTTTTAAACATACACTAGATAAACAGAACTTGTGCTCAAATACTTTCTGCCTATTCTTTTAATTAAAAAAAATATACAATGCAGTAAAAGCATTAATTTGCTTTTACACTTCCTATCTTACAATTAATTAAACACTAAGTACAAACAACCCCCTCCCTTCACCCATTGTTTTGACTGTTTTGGCTAAAAGATAAACACATGTCCATAAGGGCAATGGAACATTGCCTCTTCCATAACCAACAAAAAATTTAGCCCTACAGAATTGCCATGGGTAAAACATATTAATCATTTAGAATCAAAGGCTATTATGCTCAATTCATGTGTTATACCACAGCAATTCCTCTCATCCTCAAAGGCAAGATTATTTTCAACGGCATTATTGTCTGCGGCAGAGGCTATTTTCCACAACACAGGGGGGGTTATCAACCTCAAAGAATGAAATAGCTTCGGTTTCTCAGTTTAGCTCAATAATTTTTTTAAAACTACAAAGTTTTCTTTATTGAAACAATAGGCAAAAAGTTCAGCACATCCCTATTTGGACCTCATATATTGAAGAAAGGGCATCCTAAACCTTTGAAAACAAAGGTCCTGTAACATGAAAAGTAATTAACTAAATGCAAAAACTTAAGTGTTATTTGTATGTTAATTTCAAAATAAAACTGTAGTAGGCAAATCCACAGCCGACAACGCAATATTGTAATCATACATCAAATGCCACTAAAGAGTAGGTAGGCAAGACTAACTTTGTAGAAGTCACCTAAGCAACTAGTCTGTTTTGTGTGTTCCGCTTGCTTATCATTACTTGGTTTCTATTCGAACGCGGAGCAATGCAATATGGTAGATTGGGTCAGTGATGTACTAAAATTTCTAATTGGCATAATCAAGATATTGACATTTTTTTTCATTTATATTGTGTATCGACTTTCTAGCTTATGACGTTGCAAAATGACCTAAATAAACTGGAGTGCAAAAAAATAAAGCTAATCCAAAAATTGCTGTGTAACATGAGTAAACGATTTAGACTAGTGGCACACTTGGCAACCCGCTGTCTTTCATGCAGTCTGTACTGTGTGCACTGACAGGTACCGCATTGATTGTCTTCTTGATCCATGTGCTACCCCAATAATTAATACTCATTCAGTAAACCCCAATCAGATATATGTAGCAACATCTGAAATGCTTTTGTAAAAAAGCCAGAAGATACAGGGTGATCTACAAGGCAATAATCGGACATACATACAAACATACATACATACATACATACAGGATGAATCATGATAAAAGAAATGCCAATAAGAATGAAAGAAAATAATGAATATCGAGAATTGACCCACTATGCCCTCCCTGTTATTTCCTGAAGGTAAACGTTAGCTCTTAAAACTAGAAATTTCCCAATTAGCCTGTCAACCTAGAATGTGCCTTATCTGCCAAACATTTTATGGGACTATGACCGTTACTTTGCTTAGAGAGTAAGCATGAGATTTTATTTTGGACAATGCATTTTAAATCCAAAGGCTACAGTTTATCATGCTGCACAAAGTGTCCAGTTCCCCTTAGAAGTGCTTAAAATAGCTCTAGTGTAAAACCTGACAAAAACCAAATAGGATAAATATAAAAATGGCAGACAAAACTTCTGACCTAACTTATACCCAAGGAATAACACTGTAGGTTTGAAGGGCATTTATGATGATTGGGGGGGGGAAAGAAATGGACCTTAAACGTTTAAGATTATGGGTTTTTTTGGATTAAAAATTGTAATCAAAAGTTACACAGAGTGAATACAAATAAGATACATGCTATTCTGCAAAGTGAGGGCCTTGACACGTCACTAGAAATACAATAGTATATCAGAGGAAATGCAATTAGTAATCTTCATTCAAGTCAATATTATGCTTTACTTTTTTAAGTTCAGACATCTGAAATCCAAGTAGCACCTGCTGTTTATGGTTCTTGAGAGCTTTCATGCACATGTATCGCCTTGTGCCAATATATGATGCAACATCAGTCTTCCACATATCTAGCAATGTGGACAGCAACGCTATCTCTTTCTTGCTCGGATATGGCCTTGTGTTAAAATATTTGACTAAAAAGTCCTTTTTGTAGTCATAGGAAGTTTCTGATTGGTTTGGGACCAAAGCAAGGATATCAAGAGAAATTTCTTCAGGGTTTTCTGATGGGTCCATGTTAACTTCAACCTTTCTTCTTTTTGAAGGCACAGACAATTCATTTTCCTCATTATCTGCAATACTTGTCGGAAGAGTGCATTTTGTCTCTGCTTGAGAAAGTGACTGATTTGCATTATCACGCTCCATTCCAGAGCTGCTATCTTTAGGTGCATTGCGGCATCGAAGTAAGTGCACATCAACAGCTGAGAGTGTCATACTCCCTGTATAGACACCACAGCAATGGACACACTTAAAAGCTGGCATTTTTAATATTGTATGAACTGTTGGCATGATATGGTGCCTGTCTTTTAAATGTGTCTCATACCCTTCTGTGTTAGATAAAGCACAGTTGCAAAAGGGGCATTTAGAGTTTGGCTGGTGACCTAAATCAGTATTTTTATTCTGGATTTTAATATATATGGGAGCAGCAGTTTGAGAATTTGTTCCTGTTACTACAACAAGATTTATCTCTCTGTCTCCAAGCTCATCCTTTGACACTTTTAAGTTGAAATCGAAACGGGGGAAAAGTGCATTGCCATTTAAATCACTGGGGATTTCAAATGCTTTCTTGGAAAAGTCTGGATGTAGTTTCTTTTTGCCTAAATGCAGAATTTTCATGTGATAGACAAAGTTCCTTAGTTCATGAAACACAGCTTTGCAGTACAAACAAATCATGCCATGCATCAATAGATGTTTTAACAGTTCTTCTGACGCTAAGCACCTGCAAGAAATACATTGAATGCAATTTTCTTTCAAGATTTTCAAGAAAGAAGCTTGTGCCGCAATTGTTACACACTCTTTCGTTTCCATACTATACGAGTTATCTGTCAATTTGGCATTTCTTCTTCTTCTGACATTTCCTCCTTTGACATGAGCAACTTGCATATGTACTTCATAGACGTTTGAAGGAAAGAGCTCACTGCATACTGGGCATGACTTCCATAGTTTGGTCTCTTTACCAAAGGGACCTGGAGTGGCAGTAAGGCCTGGGCTTTTTGATTGGAGTGCTTGTGTCATCTTAGCAACAGGAGGTGATGGTGCAACAGCTGGAGAAGGTGAAACTTGCATTGCTTTATCGGTCTGCAAGTTTTGTTCTAGTGCCTTTGAAGGGTTGACAGCAGGAACTGGACACGGAGCCACCGGCAAAACAGAGATTGGAGCGAGGGTATATGTAGGTATCCCATTAACTTGCTTACCAGTTGGAATGAGCTGTCTAAATATTGGGGCTGTGAGGAAAGTGTTTTGCGCAACCCCAGGTTGATTTGCTGTAGAATTATTAGGACCAAGAGGCTGATTTACTGGAAAAACTGCAGGCCTTACTGCTTGATTCACATTGATAATATTAGGTTGTAAAGTCTGAGGAGGACATGCAAGTACTGCCGGTTGATTTACAGGAAGCAATCCTCCAGGCAATGTCTGGTTGATAGGGAGAACAGCAGGCCTTACTGAAGTCTGAGATGTAGGAACAATACACCCTGGAGAAAGGACTGCTGCAACAGATTGGTTAACTGGAAACCTTTGGGATACAAACACTGGTTGAGAAAGGGATGATTGAAGGGAGATGTTTGGATTCTGTGGCAGAGAAGCAGTTACATATTTAACTTGAGTATTAATGGAACCTGCAGCAGGTGAGTTAGTGGTTAAACCTCCTGAAGAAGTGGCGACAGCAGAGAATGTTGGCACAGCATTTTGGTTATGGGTAACTGATGTCGCCATTGTTTGACTTGGCCCATTTTGTGGAACAGAAGCTAATCTAATGGTGTGATTAATTGTGATTGGAGTATTTGATCTGGGTGCCAATATAGGTTTTCTAGGAATAAAGTCAGTTTGGATTAGCTTTGTTTGCATTTTTCTAATTCTTTCCTTACTAGTTTCTAAAATGTCACCCCTCAGCTTCTGTTCCAGGTCTCTGTGCTTTTCAGATGTCAAAATATGATACACCAGTGCATCATTAGAGCTGGCAGTTGAATTACATTGCTTGCAATAGAATTTATCAACGGGCTGAAGCTTAAAGAAAGAAATGGTGGAATTCAAGCTTACATTTGCAATGTCTTCATCTGTTTTTTCTCCAAAATAAGAAACAACCAAGTCTTCATAATGGGTCATAAGAACATGCTTTTTCATACTGTAGTATAATGTGTCTGTATAGGGGCATTTGGTACAAGAAAATTTGACCATCAGATGATTTCTGGGTATATTTACATTCTCTCTTGTGTTATTGGAAGGGGTTTTTCTAGTACTTGAGTGAAATATCCTCATGTGTTTTACCACAGTTTTTGACTGTGAAGTAAATGGGCAGCTGGGGCAAGAAGCCATAAGCTCTTGGTCCTTTTCATCATCATGATAGCGTTTTAGATGACTCTTGAATGAAGAAAGTAACTTGGTTGAAAATCTGCAAAGACTGCAGCAAAATGTCTTTGACCTGTAATCCTATAAAAGATAAAAAATAAAAATCATTAGCGAACAGCTTAGGTTTCTTTAATACTACATAAACCAAATACTATATAAAACCATATGTTTATGGAACAACTTTTTCCTAATGTGCAAAATTATGCCCACAGACATGCACCAATATTTGGTATTAATCAATAGAAGGTAGATATGGGTTCTCAGTTTCTTGGCTCCCATTGATGGTTATAGGTGCAATTTACGATATCGGAGCATTGTCATTTTTTATATTAGTAAATGCTTTTTCATGGCCTAGGATGGATCTGCAGCCTTTAAAAGTTGAACAACATACGGGTAAACATTTTAAATTTGACCTTAAACGGTTTACCATTAAAGCATTTTCCTTTATACAGAGCAGACTTGTTTCTAAAGGAACACGTGAACCACTCACTTATGTGATAACACTAAAAAGATCTGTCGCAGTACAACATTCTAGCACCAGACCACTTGAACCTAGGTTACAAAACGCAAATGCACGTTGTTACTCCATAAGAGCACTGATGCACAGGACAATTACAAGTGTTCTGCCATTAGCGCCTAAAATAGCAGATAAAGAAAAAGCAGCAAGTGACTTGGGCTACAATAGTCTTGGCTAGGGTAAAGCAAATTTATCAGATGTGAATGTAACCTTTACAGGGACAATAAGTCTAAATTCTGAGCAGTATGCAAAGGGGAACTACAGGCTATAATTTTTCTTTATTGATCCTAAAACGTAAACTTAAAACACATGTATAGGTATATCTGTTATAAACATGTATTCATAAATCAGCAAATATTCCCCAGCACTGTACAATAGAAGGGTGTAAAAACAAGTTAAATGGGAACAATCTCAAAAATTATAATTTAATATAAAAGTTTCAATCAAATAAAAATTCTGAATCGTTTCTGAAATAATCAAGTTTCTTTACTATCCCTCGCTCAGCAACCGTTTCGCTTTATTCTGACTTCATGTAGCAGTTGGGTGTCAGAGATTTATTGACAGTTCGATCCAATATATCTCATTGGGGGGGGGGCTTCCTTTCCTAGCAGATGAATTAAAGGTCACTCAAATAACTGATTCCAGTACAAACCAAATCTAATAAAATAACTGTCTTTTGTACAAATTATGCATGTAGAGACAGGATTTCTGGTGAATTTAATAGAGTGATTTCTAATACATATTCTAGGCAAACTTGATCATTTCATAAATGGTACAGAATTTTTAATTGATAGGCTGTGCAAAATAAAAAATGTTTCTGATATAGTTAGCCAACAATTTAATGTATAAAGTCTGGAGTGACTAACATAATAGCCAGAACACTACTTCCTGCTTTGCAGCTCTCTTGCCTTCCACTGATTGGTTACCAGGCAGTAACCAATCAGTGACGTGAGGCAGGGCATATGAGTTATAACTGTTTGCTTTTGAATCAGACATGGATGGTAAGGAACAAAAGCAAACTCCCTGAACATTTATGGCCCCCCTTAAAGTTGCAGACTAACTTAGATTTAGAGAGCTGAAAAGCAGGAAGTTGGATTCTGTTCCGTTACACATCCGTTACACATCCAGTCACTCCAGCCTTTATACATTACATGGCTAACTAACTATATTTGAAACATGTTCTATTTTGCACAGCCTTTTTAATATAGTTAGCCAAAAATGTAATGTATAAAGGCTGAAGTGACTGGATCTGTAACATAATAGCCAGAATACTACTTTCTGCTTTGTAGCTCTCTTGGTTTCCACGGATTGGTTACCAGGCAGTAACCAATTAGAGACTTGGGGGTGCCACATGGGTCATAATTTTCTTTTGAATCAGACCTGGAAGCTAAGAAACAAAAGCAAACTCCCTGAACCATTATGTCCCTCGTGGCCCCCTTAAAGTTGTTGACTAACTCAGAGTTAGAGAGCTGAAAAGCAGGAAGTAGCGTTCTACTATTCTAGTGTTCTATTTATACAGTTTTCATGCTGACACTGAACTGTTCCTTTAAATCTAATTGTGGATTGGTTGCTCAGGGAAACAATCGGTAATGCTTCATTCCACTTTTTACACAGCATTATAAATAGGCCCCTAAATGTGCCACAGCTGAGGAGAATTAGGTAGGTAGGGAAATACTGCAGGAAAGCGTTATAGTAATAATGCCTGTTTTGCATTGCTTAACCGTATTAACCTATGGGTTCCCTTACTGTTTGGAGTGGGTCTCCATGATACCCATAATTGATGTACTATTCCTTTCTAAAAAGTATTTAGGATAAAAATTTTGAATATGTTCATATTTGGTTAGAAGCCCATTTTTGAGCCACAAAGCAGATATTGCAGTTTAATTTGTTTGCCTAAGAAATCGAGAAACACTATTATAAGGCATAACATCTCACTACAATCTTCTGATATTTACAGGGTAGAGAAGTCATAAGATACATTTACTGTAAGTATATAATAAATATCACCATATGAAGCACATTTTCACTGCCAAGTTTATATGATGAAGTTCCAAATAATTAGGATATTATAAGTCACTGTGGCATTCAATGGCCAAAGCTTTTATAAAGGTCATGGAACTCCAAGGGAACAAGGTTACCCCTGTTGTAAAATAGGAGGATATTATTTTTCATTATTTCAGTGATCACTGAACTCTGAAATCTGATATAGAAATCACATCACTAAGCACATATTATAACTGAAATTATTAAACGGATTCTGTCTTTATTTTTACGCATAGTTTTTATTTCTAAAGTACACTATTTACATTACAAATAATTTAGTCTACCATTTAAAATTGTATTCCTGGACCAACAAGTGTATTTTTTTAGCTGTAATATTTGTGTGTAGGCAGCCAGCTCATCTTTTACTATTGAATGAAATTCTGATATCTACAAAGCAAAGTGGGTGTCAGCGAGCGGTTATTCGGTTACCTTCCAATTGTTCTGATGATAAACTGGGGGGTGATATAATTCCAACTTGCAGTACAGCAGTAAAGAGTGACTGAAGTTTATCAGAGCACAGGTCACATGACAAAGGACACCTGGGAAACAAACATATCTAGCCCCAGATTTCAAAATTAAATTAGAAAAATCAGTTTGCTCTTTGAAAAACTGATTTCAGTGCAGAATTCTGCTGGAGCTGCACTATTAACGGATGCATTTTTTTGGGGGTAAAAAAAAGGTTTTCCCGTCACAGAATCCCTTTAAAGATACAATTTACAGGATATCCATGGCTATTGTGTATTATGTGTATAATTCAAAAATGGCTCTCCTGTTATAATCTGTATCTGCATATACCGATTACAATTTGTATCTGTGAGAGATATGCAAGCTACACAGCTGCATTTTACTAGGAACATATGTTAGTCCAATCTGTGTAACACACTATGCACAAAGATGAGATATTCATGACTCTCTGATCATTCGTTCATTCTGGCTGACAAATGTACTTCATTTAGGATATCAGTGACATCAAGGGAGGGTCATAGCAAAATGAGAAAATAAGATTTTAAAGACTTGGGAATTACCTGCAAGCCTTGGCCATCAATAATCAAAATATTTATTTGTAAGTTAACTAGTCAAACCTTTTCCTAATTGTTTTTAAAGATCAGGTGAGATCAAATTCATATTCTGTAATCCAGCAGCTTTCATTTGGGGAAAATCAAATAAACATCAAGCTGATTAAATGTGTGTTGCATGAGATAATTTTAAAACTTAGCGGAGGCTTGCATTTAAAAAAT
Organism: Xenopus laevis; assembly: GCF_017654675.1. NCBI lineage: Eukaryota > Metazoa > Chordata > Amphibia > Anura > Pipidae > Xenopus > Xenopus laevis. Next base: position 101,852,884 of record NC_054381.1, on the reverse strand, counting down.
AAAATAAAAAAATTCACCAATATTTAAATGAGATGCACAGAAAAATAAGGAAATCTTCTAATAAATTTCTGAATAGGTCACAAAAATCTTGTTAGAACACTTCACTCCAACATCTGTGCAACCACTGAAAAAAAGGGAATAGTGCAAGATGCTCTTTCCTCTTCTAATCTACTGCCAATCTCTAGCGTCAGACATACATTTCTGCGTCCATTAGGTTCCCATAGCGAGACATCCTCCCATGATGTACTGGAAAAATATTTGTCTCCTGGATTATAACTGTTGATTTCCTAGAAAACAAAGAAAATATACATTTTGATACTTTCTATACTAATAAGGCAAGGTTGCCAGTTTTTTAATGCGCTTGTAATATGCAACGGTTACAAATCATGCAAACAGGAAAGAGTTTCAAGCCTTACACATTATGCCAGTCAGACAGTGAGGTATAATTCCTCTATCAGTTATATATCTCTCTTCCAGGGCCATCCCACAGTGAGCTAGACAGCAATACAATTTGCACTGTGTTTTTAACTCAAAATGGAGCAAACTCGTCACAGATATCCCATATGAATTGAACTGCGTGTCTCTACTATTGTGCCCCATCTAAGGTGAGGTGAGGAAAACTTTTAATGGTCGAGTATTTCCTGTACAAACAGAAAATGTCTGGTAAGGAAGACCCAACACAAGTGCAACATTTTTTTACAATATCAGAAATGTCATAGCAGATAGGAACCACCCACACCCACTGAACACCTCTCCCCCCAGATGATTACATGGACAAATTAAGGCACTCAGATTCTCCATATTTAGCCCCACTGAAGCACAACCCACATCTTCCTCACCAGTTTACTATCCTAGCAAACATCAGCACATGGTATTTACTGGTCAGCTGTTTAAAAGCAAACTTATTATTGGTTGTGAAACCGTGAAAATATAATTTTAACAAACGGTGCAAGTGGCCAAAGATGCCATTTAATGAGTACTGCATGTTGTTAAGGTTTCTTTAACTACTACATGCACTTGTTTTACATATATTCAATGAACAGAAAATAATCTGTTTATTAATCCTCACACTAACCACAGCATGCTCATTATTATTATTAAAAAAAAAAAAAAAAAAAAAGGCAAAATTAACTTTGTTTCACCTCTTTTCGTTTGCACTGCTACACTTTCAGATCCTACAGGTAGAGGGGAGGGAGGAGCCTACTCCAGCAAGCAGGCTGACATCACATCCCCCATCTGCCTTACATTATGATTTGTCATCATATTACTACTGATGTTTATTTCATTTGTCATTTCACAATATAACAGTGTGTCTGTCATAATTATTGCTGGGGTAAAAAGATTAAGTTCCAAATTTCCATTCTGTGCATACGCTCAGACATATGGACTAAGCAGCTTGTTAGCATGCTACTATTAGACTGAACTGAAATATTCATAATTGCTAATGCCACACTAACTTCTACTGCAAACCCAGGGATGGAAAGTTTAACCATTTGACTGACCATCAAGCTCCATAGCTACTTGTTTGCTAATAGTAGTACATGCATTTTTCACTGTTCATAACAGCAGACGTGAATTAGCCAGAGGAAAGAACAGAGCATGTAGAGGTACAGTTTCTGCTGTACCCTTTTAGCATTAGTGGCTGAGGCTAACTCAGCAAGGAGGTAGGCAATCCCTTTCAAAGGTGGATCTCTAACCCTTTAAATCAATAGTCAAAAAGTATCTTTAGCAAAACCCCTATTCACCAACTAATGTTATAAAGATTGTATATTGCCTCTTTAAAGAGCAGCTTCTTGCATTTTTATTCCCTTTATTAGGAGACTTCACCCACTGATATATCTATAGTAAGGACTCTTAACACCTTTCTGCTTTGCATTCTGGTGCCAATATCCACCACATGTGTCTGATCCTGGGGTGCTGGCACATCAAGAAGTGTAATCCCATATTGCAGACTGAGATCCGCTACATGTAAAAGCCTTTATCTGTTTAGTAAAGCAGATACAAGAAAGCCACCTGCAGCACACAACAGCTATACTGTAGGTCAGGGCGGCCTGCAAACCCCCCCTTTGTGGCCCCCCACCTACCTCCTTTGTTTGCTTACCATGTGTAAAATTTAAATGGTATCACTACAGAGATTAACTGGCCCCAGCATTGTTTACACCTCAAATTCAAGATAATACCCTGCATTGTTCACACCTGTGACCCCCCCTGTATTGTTCACACTTGACACCTCCATTGTGCACTTTGTCACTGTATGTAGTACATATTAGAGTAGTCCCAATAGGGTTCCCTGTCTCTTGCTCTGTTCCGCCTTCCATATGCTCCCTGTGTGTGTGCCCTGCTCTGCCTGTGCCCTGCATGTGTAACATAAGCCTGGTATTTGTTCTGGGGGTTTGTTAGCATTTGAAACTAAATTATGGTTAGGGGCACCTAAGGTGTTTTATCATGTGCTGGGGGTGCGGTGTTATCCATGGGGAAGAGGAGGTATATGGATTTAAGGGTATGTCTTAATATGACAACTTTTTTCACATCTTAATGATAAGGGATATCCCTGCAGTGAGCACCAACCATTTGGTTTTTTGGTGTGTTACCACAATTAATGTAGACATGATCTCGTGGTAACATGGTTTGTGTGGTTTAAAAACAGGGAGTGGTCAACACTGGCTTCCATTATCAGCCCTCCACTATGTAGGCCGGAAAAATTTCGGCCCTCTGTACCACAGAAGTTGGACAGCAGTGCTGTAGATCAGAGAAACCATTTACCATCAACCCCAAAGAATCCTGGTCTAGTTTAGAGGAGTGTTTTATCTTACACATACAATCAGCTGCCAGGTCCAGTTTTCAATGTTCTCACTATAGAAAACTAAATTATAAGTTACACAAATTACTGAGAATTCTGTAGATCAACTGAAAATTGACAGCTAAATTATTCCAAAAATTCAGCAAGACTCAACTGTAAGTGAAAACCACAGCTGAAGCCACGATTGTAAACTACGATACAAGATTTCCATTGCACTCTGGCTCATTTTGTGATTTGTCATTTACATAAATAAATCATCTGCACACCCTTCTCGACAATACCACATCCTATGGGTTCCAAGATGCAGTTCTTTGTTATCCAACATTTGGTCAATTCCTATTTGGAGAGCTCCTAATTAGAGATCACCATTGAGTTTACAATCTAAGAGGGTGGGTGACTTACAGGAGCACAATACATTTTACAATTCACAATGGCTAGGGTGTTGGGCCAGAAATGCCTCAATTTAAGCAGATACCATGCTATCGATCCAAGAGGGAGATCAGAGTTTAGCTTTTCAAGAAGACATTTTATGTAAAAAAAAACAAGAATGTACCAATGCATTTTACTCTTTTTCAGATATAGAAGTAATGTGCTTGAAAACGTTGTTTAACCACTTTGTTGAAAATTTCTGCAAAAACCCTACTAGTCCCGCCCATCTGTTCCACTTCCTGCTACCTCCTTTCCCAGGCTGTGCAGGGTAGCCGGCAGCACTCAGCACTGTAGGCTAGGAACCAGTAAGCAACTAGGCTGACCTGATAGGGAACTGAAGCCTGTCTTTGCTTCTGCCAGGGACCGTTAAGACACACCCACCCCTCATTTGAAATAGGGACCAGTAAACATCAAACATCTGTCAAAAGGAACACCACATTTCTTTCCTTCTATTGTGTATACATGGGCTTTTGTATAAGACTTCTTTATTTTAGCTTACATCTCCAGGGCATGGCTTGAGTATGCTCTCCCCTTCCCTCCTCCCCGCTGTAATCTGAGCTCAGAGCTATGAGTGAGCAGGGAGAGACTCAGGCAGGAAATAATGTCGAGGCAAGCTAATATGGCAGCTGCTAACCTAAACAGATTGTCTAGGGCCGTTTACTCAAGTATGCAAAAGCATTCTAGAGAATAAAAATGGTGTTCTAGCTTGCACTGTTGTGGCTGATCTAATGGCAAATTGCCTTCTCCTTTAAAGATTATATTAATTTTAAACACAATGTGAAACCAGCACCATATAGTATACATAATGGCCTACAAAGTTAGTTTTTTATTCGTTTATACTATAGGTCTCATTTATGACGAAAGGAGGAGCAAGACATGGATGTGGGTGGCACACAAAGACAGCCGCTCAGAGAGTTACAGTTCTCCGTGTGATTGCGTGGGTTTCATAGAGTATTTCTGTTTCCCACACTTCACAGCCAATTTCACCTGGCTGCTTATAAAACAGATCACAGTGTGTGTTTATGTGATAAGGACCTTAGACTGGAAGCTCTACTGGGGAAGGGCCTGATGTGAATAATGTATAATGTCTGTAAAGCACTGCAGAGTAGTCACCTTACATGGCCTATGCCTTAAAGGGGTGGTTCACCTTTAAGGAAACTTTTAGTATGTTATAGAATGGCCAATCCCAATACATTTTTCAATTGGTTTTTATTATTTATTTTTTAGTTTTAGAGACGCTTTACTGCTTTCAAATCGGCGTCGCTGACCCTTGTAAAAAGCAAATGCTGTGTAAAGCTACATATGTATTGTTATTGCTACTTTTTATTACACATCTTTCTATTCAGGCCCCCTCCTATTCATATACCAGTCTTACTCAAATCACTGCATGGTTGCTAGGGTAATTTGGACCATAGCTACCAGATTGTTAAAATGCAAATTGAAGAGTTACTGAACAAAAACCTAAATAACTCAAAAAACACAAATAATAAAAAATGAAAGCCAATTGCAAATTGTCTCACAATATCACTCTCTACATCATACTAAAAGTTATCTCAAAGGTGAACAACCCCTTTAAATCAGCTGTTTCAACTGTGGTTCACAACTGTGACTCTCCACTCAAAGAAGCCTAATGTAGCAATACACGCCCTGACTAAGTAATTCAGGCTAACATCTGGTTTACCTCCAATGAAATATTTTTTTTGAGATTGTGCGCATGTCAAGTAGGTTACACACAAGCTAAGGTAAAAAAAAAATGCAAATCACAAATCACATAACACATTTTAATATCAATTTGCTTGCATTCTCAGTACACTTCCCATTGCCTTCTATTGTATGTATTTAGATCGCACAATGCTGACCTTTAATATTTACTTTATCCCACCTAATCACACAATTTGTAATTGTGATTATTAAGACGTGTGCCCCTTAGTGTCTTGAATATCTCTAAAATAACAGGAGGTGTTTTCATTTCAACGCCTATATTTATCTTTAGCCTGTATTATGAGCTATGGTGGGCAGCCAAATGTTGGGCCAGGTAGGTAGGTGTGTGTAGGGGGATCAAATTAACTAGTGCCGAGACCCAAGGCAGTAATTGCAGGGAGAAAAGCCTCATGTACGTTCCTTATTTGGTTGCTGGAGACAATAATAACATTTCAAATCCATCAAAAAACAGAACAATTAGACAAAAATGTGAATTTCCCCTTAAAAATGCTCATTACATTGTATTAAACAGAGAATACAGTGTAGTGTAGTACTGTGTAGATGTAATAAAGTGGTCACCACTACTGGAGAAAATGGCCCATATGCAATTTATTGGTTTCCTGCAAAGCAGACACCGTCATTTTCATGATGAGTTTAGGTGGCCATACACGATTACATCTACTCGTTTGGCGAGGTCGCCAAACGTGCCGATCTAAACTAACAGGTGGGCGCTAGGTGAATCCAAACGTTCGGCCCTGCGGCTGAACGATCGGGTTACAATGCTGCGAATGGGCGCCAACAGGTTGCAGGACTGCATCAATTAGAGGACCGATATCGACAGTTAAATCTGCCCATGTATGGCCACTTTGACACTGTGCAAAATACTGTAGTTTTGGGGAACAAAATTCAGTTTGTGTGTATTTATGGTCCAGCATGCTTTCTATTACTCACAAGACTTCGTTTCTGGAAACAATGCTTTCCTGCATTATGAAATGCTAGATATACACTCCAGATAAGGCCTCAAAGGTCACCCCCATACAATAGTCTATGTTTGCCAATGTGCACTAATTTATAGTAACCATCTCTGAGGCTTATTTGCATTTACTTTACTGCTGCATGGATATATTCGACCAAAAAGAACAGAGAACCAACAGACTTTTAGAGAAAAATGAAATGGAATTATTAAAGATTATACTCACCTCTAATAATTCTCTACAGCTTTCAAGACCAATCTGAAGCAGAATTTGTTTAACCCTTTTTCGTGCTTTTCTAATTTTTTCCAGGCTGTTAACAGGCGGTTGGAACATTTTGAAAGTGGTGCTGAAAGAGACAAAAGAAAATTCAGAACAATATTTTGGGCTAGTTTGCTATAGAAATCACCCATTGATGCACACAGTATCATGGACACCTAGTCATATCCATTACACCAGATTAAAATAAGTGGAAAGCACTACAATGTAATGAGATTTTTATTTCATTACATAATCATGCATAGTATTTATAGGAATGAGAAAGCAGTTTACATTAGTAACTAACAAGATTTCAAGGCAACTACACTGAAGTGCTTAATATTGTGTATATTGGTGATGCTACCCACACACAGTCATACAGTTTGTCATTGAATTATCAGGTTTGAATACGTGTCAGCCAAATTGAATCACTGATGGAGAATACACCTCATGTCATAACCTAATTGGTCCTTTTCTCCCCATCTATCTTTAGTGTGATTTTGTCCCATTCTTGTCCAACATGCTCAAGGTTGTTGATGTTATTCTAACGATGTCTATATACCTCCGTTTTTAAACAAAGATCCTCAGGTTGATACAGATCAGGGTCATGGATTATCCAACCTCCCCCTAGAAAAGCTGCAGCTGTTGGCGGACATGAGTTTTTAATACCCAAACCTGACCTGATGATGTCACTGTGAGGGGGGAGGAGTGCCTGCCAGTTTGCCAAAAACGCACATTGAGCTTCCCCCCCCCCCCAAATCAACCCAATACGCGCATTTTGGGCCAGCAGATACAGTACATCACTAAACCTTCCTTTGAGTCGCTGCACTTTTATTCACCTTGAGCCACTCCAGTGTGGGGGATAATCCCTATAAAAAGATACATTTCCCCCCTACTTTACCAGGAATCTATAGTGGTTACCAATGGTGGTCTCTAGAAAAATATCCGTCATAAAATCCCATATTTGGAACACTTATTTAAATGGTCTGCTCATAAAAATAAAAAAAAATTCTATTGATAAATGTCAAAGATTAACCCAATATTGAAACCAAAAGTCCGTCCCACCAGGTTGTGATCACATACAAACAAAGGTATGCATAAATGCTATGTTTCATCAGCCAATCAACGGACAGATTTTTTTTCTTTAGCACATTTTCCCGATACAGTTAAAGCCTACATTTCTTCCTGTCAGGAGGTGGAAGAGCGACATACAAAACATCACAAAACAGTGGCCCAAGGTAGAAGAGCAATATTTACAGACATAAGTATTCTAAATAATCTTATAACATTTTTGAAGTCTCTTTAAGAAATAACATATCTGTAAGGTTTTTTGTTTCAAACATATAGTACACCTTTCAATTAACTTTTAGTATGATGTTGAGAGTGATACTGTGAGAATTTTTAGTTTGTTTTCATTTTTTATCATTTGCTTTTTCAGTAAACCGGTTATTCGGGTCCAAATTACCCTAGCAACCATGCATCGATTTGAATAAGAGACTGGTATTTGAATAGGAGAGGGCATAAATAGAAAGATGGGTAATACAATTTGGAATAACTACTGTATACATTTGTAGCCTTACAGAACATTTGTTTTTAGATGGGGTCAGTGAACCCCATTTGAAAGCTGGAAAGTCAGAAGGAGAACACAAATAATTCAAAAACTATAAAAATTAAGGCCAATTGAAAAGTTCTTCTAATTAGTAATTGTTTTTCAAGGGTATTTTCAGTAAAAACAAACAACTGTCTTATTAACTATTGCCCTTAAAGGGACTGTTCACGAGGGATGGGCGAATCTGACCCGTTTCGTTAAAAATTCGCCACCGGCAAAATGTTGCAGACGCCCATTAAAGTATATGGGCGTTAAAAATAAATTTGCCGCGGGTCGAAATTTTTTTGCCGCGCGTCTTTATTTTGACACACGACACCATACAAGTCTATGGGTGTCATTTTTTCGGCGAAACGAGGCGAAAAAATTCGCCCATCCCTACTGTTCACCTTTTAGATCATTTTTAGTATGATGCAGTCATATTTTGACACAATTTGCAATTGGTTTTCATTTTTTATTTTTTTAAGGTTTAGCTTTTTATTCAGCAGCTTGCCAGTTTGCCTTTTAAGCAATCTAGTAGCTAGGGTTCAAATTACACTAGCAACCATGCATTGATTTGAATAAGAGACTGGAATAAGAATAGGAGTGGGTCTGAATAGAATGACGAGTAATAAAAATTAGCAATAACAATAAATTTGTAGCCTTACAGATCATTTGGTTTTTAGAAGGGGTCAGCGACGCCCATTTGAAAGCTGCAAAGAGTCATAAGAAAAAGACAAATAATTTAAAAAAAAAAAACTATAAAAAAAAATAATGAAAACAAACTGAAAAGTCATTTTTCCCCACTAATTCTAATCTTCACTGTAGCTGGACCACTATATTTGGATTACAATCAATTATGAATGAAGCAACCCTCATAATTAAAGGATCTCTCACTTTAAAAATTATAGCCCTTCTGATGCTCACTCAGAGCAGCAATCAGAGTGGGGTATATGTGGCCATATTTTAGTACGATACAGGGGGCACAAAATGATGCAGCTGTATGCCCTAGTACAGGGGGTAGGCAACCAACTCCGGAGCCTCATGCGGCTCTTCATCCTGCGACTCGGTCTTGCCTGTCACCTCGTCTATACAGCCCTCACTTGCTGGCGGCTTTTTCAGTGTGCGACCACGGTAAGCTAATGGTGGGAAGCCGCCAGCAGGTTTGAGGGCTCTATAGACGTCCCAGGAGTGACAGGCAAGACCGAGTCGCAGCAAGATGATTCATCATGGTCCTAACCACGGTCACACAAGAGAGGGAAGATCAGCATGGAGCTTCAGAAACAGAAGTCACATTAAACACATGAGAACACTAGCATTTAATAGGGCTATTCAGAGTTTCATTTATTTCAAATTTAGCCTACACACTGCACTACTGTTTGTTGTATTCTATTGTTGTAACAGTTAAAATTAAAAAAAAAAGTTTAAAACTTTTAAAAGTTTATAAGCGGCTCCAGACTATTTTTCTTTAGTGGAAGAGGGGGGCAAAATGGCTCTTTTGAAAGTAAAGGTTGCTGAGCCCTGCCCTAGTACAAGGGTCTAAGTATTCTGGTATAGTTTTATTTAATCTCTATGTAGAAGCTATGAGCAATTCTTCTTGTAATGCAAGTTATAAATATTATTTTTTATTTTCATTTATTTTACACCATGCGAACACTAGATTTTTTTACACAGTGAAGCCTGCCGATGTGTGGTGTATTATCCCTCTGTTTTTACACCACATAACTAATAATATGCCCCTATTTTTCCCTGGAACCACAACTAAGTGAAAGCTACTTTTCCAATGAAGAAGCAGTAGCAACTAAATGTTGACGATAAAGGGGCCACAATCAAATGTTCCAGTTTAGTATAGGAAAATACCAATGATCATTGTTATGTGTAGTCTGTTGCTGCTAGGATTCTGTTCTCCTGGCTACTAACCACACCCAATATGAAATCAGCCCCCACCCCTCTCTGGCTTTGTGATTGGATCTAACCTCGCCACAGTGAAATTGTTACAAGGAGATAAGGAAGGTTGTGGCCACAAAGGTACAAAAGAATATTTTGCAAGGCCTCAAGTTAAATTAAGTGAGGAGAAGCAAGAGAGAAATAAGTAGATTATCTCATTAAACACAACTGAGAAATAAAGATATATTGATTATAGAAATAAGGTACTGAATTTACTGCCAAAAAGTATAGATGCTCTCCTAGTGTGATGTTGGTTTCAGATGCACATACCTTTATCTAGAGGTTGTAAGCAATATCTCAGTATTAAGCAGGCACACTGGAGTCCCACACAGACAGGCGTAGTAACAAAATTCATATTATATTATGTAATATACAAGTATGGGACCGGTTATCCAGAATGCTTGGGACCTGGGGTTTTCCTGAATAACGGATCTTTCTGCAATTTGGATCTTCACACTCAAGACTACTAGAAAATCATGTTAACATTAAATAAACCCAATAGCTGATTTTGTTTCCAATAAGTATTAATTATATCTTAGTTTGGGTCAAGTACAAGGAACGGTTTTATTATTAAAGCACTGCGTATCTTGACAGCGCTATATAAATAAATGATGATGATGATTATTACAGAGAAAAAGGAAATCTTTTTTAAAAAAAAAGAAATAAAAAAAAAAAGGATTATTTCGATAAAATGGAGACGGCCTTTCTGTAATTAAGAACATTCTGGATAAAGGGTTTCCTGATAACATATCCCATAACTGTATATACGGCCCAATGCATTCACAGGCAGACTATACTACTTAAGTGCGATAGCACTTTACACAATGTAATTAAATATAGATTTTTTTAAAAAATACATGTGTGAGATTCTAGGAGTGCCTGCTCAGCCTTGAGACATTGGGGCTAATTCATCAACACTGGCAACATTTGCACCTGGGCAGTAACCCATAGCAACCAATCAATGGTTTGCTATTGTCGCTCTTCCTGCGGATGGCTGAAATAATCTACCGTAATTACTTGTTGGTTGCTATGAGTTACTGCCCAGGTGCAAATGTGCCCAGTGTTGATAAATGAGCCACATTGTGTTTTAGAGAAGAACTTACATCCCTATACAGATTACACTCAATTCACTTTTCTGCAACGATTGACCCAACGTCGATTTTCTACAACTATAAAACCTATACATCTTCATCAACTTTGCTTACATCAAACTAGCCAGCGCCTCTGCTGAACTGGGACAGAGGCACCAAGGTTTGTGCGTGTTAGGAAAAAGGAATGAGACAGGTCAGGGATAGAAGGAAACCACCAATGCAGGCAGAAAGGAAGAGATTAATTAAGTTACATATAGCTGCTAGTAAAAAAATACAGCAGCCCTCGAGGTTGAAGCTGCAATGAGATAGCACAGCGTGGGGTAACACCAACTGCATAATATTTATTTAAAAAAAAAAAAATTATATCTATATCTGCTCACACACATTTTTTCCATTGGGGCTGTACTTACACAGGCGTGTGTAGGCGCCGAACGCAGGTTGAGACGCCACATGTTGCATTTTTCCTGCGTTTGGCGCCTACACGCGCCTGTGTGAGTACAGCCCCAATGGAAAAAATGTAATGCGGTTGAATGCAGAAAAACGGAATGCAGCAAAACGGAATGCAGGGGAGCGCAGCTACAACCGCTTGTGAGTAAGAGCCCTAATAAAGATACAGGTATAGGATCCCTAATCCGGAAACCCAATATCCAGAAAGATTCAAATTACAGAATTGCTGTCTCCGATACATTATTTTATCTAGATTTTTAAAAATGATTTCCTTTTCTCTGCAATAATAAAACAGTAGCTTGTACTTGATCCCAACTAAGATATAATTACTCCTTATTGGAAGCAAAACCAGGTTATTGGGTTTATTTCATGTTTAAATGAATTTCTAGTAGACTTAAGGCATAAAGACCCAAATTACAGAAATTATATATATATAGCACCCAGGTAGTATCGGAGTCTTTTAGGATTACACTGGAAGATAAATACCCCACAGAGAGTCGCACAAACCCAATTAAAGTCTGGTGTTAAAAATCAATCTGCTGATACAAAAGTTTATCTAGCCACATGTGCACTGTAAAGTCCAACTGGCCAGACAATAAACATCCATTAGGGACACTGGGCTAAGCTGTGGCATCAGATGATCCAAATAATGAAAAGTAGTAAGGAGTAGTGGCCGCTGGCAGTGTCTGGATGCAGGAGAGGTACCACACACACAGCCTGACTGCCCCACGCACATAGCCAGCCTAGCTATAAACACAGCATTTGCATGAAATGAGCAAGAAGTGAATAGAGGATGATGGGAGTTGTAGTTCCCTCCAGCTGCGGCTAGACTACCGGCTCTCAAGCGCACAAAGAACGCACCGCTCATAGCTGTCACATCCCAGTGGAACTGATGGAGATCTAGTTATGGAGGTGTGTGTGAGGGGGAGAAAGAGAGATAGTTCGCGCCTTCCGCAGCACATGTTACAGCCCCAGTGTTGCCCCTACCCGGCAGTGAGCGTACTTACCCGGCAGCGCTGGAGAAGAAGCTGCTCCTCTTGTGTGTGCGGGACTCAGGTCCGCCTCCTCCTTAATTAGTTTTCTTCTTTTACTATTTCTCAATGGGCCAGTGAATGCAAATGTCCCCTCCCCCGCTGTGTATGTGTGCCCCCTACACCGTGTGGGTGGATGCGTTTGCGCCCGCTCCGCTCCTACACGGGTCCCGCCACCAACACTCCTTCCCCCCCAATCACTCACCGCTGCAAAATGGCGGCCGAGTTGAGCGCAAGGAAGTGACGTCAATTACCCTACAATTTACATACAGACTAGTGTCCAATCAGGCCACGCCTTGCCTTCACTCAATATTTGAGGGGGTCTATATTAGTGGCTATTTTACACAGAAAATAATAATTAGTCAAATTTGGGGTTCAAACTGTTACCCAATTGGCCCCCTCAATCATACAGGTGTACCCTCGCCTTGTAATCTCTCCAAACTCCCCAGTAAATTCAAGATGTCGCGTTACTTGATAGAAGTAGATGACGTCAGGGGGGGCGGGATAAATGACAACGTCATGACGAAACTCAATCACGTGTCTAGACCCAACCCATTGTATGCAGATAATGTGGGCGTTGTCAAGTGTAATGCCTCCCATAATAAAACAGCCAATAGAAAAATACCATCAACCTTGAATTTTTTTTTTTGTCCTTATTGGAGGGACTTGGGTTTTGTGCCATTAGATTTTATCCTATAGAAATGATTATGGGAAAATAAAATATTGAGGAACAAAATGTCTGTAGTATTTTAATTTGCAGCGAAAAATATGATTAAATACAATCCATTGCTATTAACTATGCCTTTCTATTTATTACACTTAATAGGACAGTGAAGGGTTATTTCACAAAGGTTACTGTGTTTATATAGTGATGTTATTAGGGGGTTGTAGTTGTACATAGAGAGCACATTTGGGGGGGGGAGCAGAATATAAATAATCAGTCATTACTAATACATTCCCCAAGTCATACTTCTAATCCAAGCTTGTTGGCATCTGGTCAGGGAGGATGGAGGGAGAACTCATCACACCTGACATACAAAAAGGGGGTTTTAATAGTTACCCTCATTGTTGCTTTACACAGCCTGCCTGACACACATATATCCATGAATTTGGCTTTTGGTTTGGAGAAGGGATAGGAACTCTTCTTTATTTAAATACATTCAATAAATTTGACACCCTTTAATAAATAGGGCAATGCAGAAAAAGTAGATGAATAGATATATATATAGATGATAGATCACTAGATAGATAGATTGTATATCTATTTATAGATAAAATAATAGATCAATAAACAGATAGCTAGATTGATAGATGGATATATGATATATATAGATAGGCAGACAGATAGGTATATAGATGATAGATACATGATAGATTGATAGACAGACATATAGATAGTTCTGCATGGAATATAATAGATCAGCCCAGGGAAAAAGAATTGTTACCAGAACAGAAGAGAAGGGAAGGGCAAACAATCACTACCTGTCACTACTAAATGTTTTAGAGCAGTAGTCCTCAAAAATAAATCTCTTTGTCCTTCTCTTCCCTTTATTCTGGCACCAATCATTTGCATGAAGCATCCCTGGAAGGACAGCGCTGATATATGAGTGATCTCTGTGCTGGTGTTGACTCAATCAGAATTTTTTTGTTGCCCTTTATTAATCTTTGGCAGCTAAATGAAAGCAAAGTAATAGTCATCTATCTGGAATTTAAGAGATATTTCCCTTACCCTGTGAAGTGAACGGCTTAGGCGAACCATAGAATTGTTATGGATAATGTGCTTTGTTGTAGTAGCAACATAAAAGGGAAATATAATCATTTTCCTCTTAAAGTTGTGTGGGCTGTAAACAAAAGTATTAGCAAATTGCTAATTATTAATAAATCAGAAGCTCCACGGTGGGTGCAGCAGTATATTTAATATTGAGTTACCTTTATAACGTGCCGTGTAACAGGCTGATTTATAAATACAGGATAATCATGTGTTTAACAGATCCTTCGCTTCCCAGGTCTACCAGCCTTGTTCATAGCGCTATGAAGTTACTCTGATGCACAAGCACATTTGCACATTTACATTTTTCCATAATGCAGTTTCATTATTCTCTCTTTATTGAATTCTTTGAAGGAGTGTGCAAGCAGCAAGACTGGGCAGGAAGAACAGAGCATCAAATAGTTTTATGGATACTTACAGATGGCTGGAAGCTCTTGATTCTTTTGTCACTAAACGTTTGCAGCATAGCTCTACCATGTGACTGTTTTTCTACATTTTAATTTATTTCACTTGTTTCTTTTATTATGTTGAAATCAACCTGTCATGTCACAGATGTCATGGTTTCATTCTTTCATTCCAAGATCTCTCATTTTCTATGTTCCTTATGCCTTCCCATTTATTTATCCGTGTCCTTTATTGAATTTCATACACCTTTCATCTAGAACATTTCTGTTTTTGAAATTAGGCAATGAAACAATAAAAATACTAAGGAAATGGAAATACATATATTTGTGGATATCTACCTGCATGTTCATTGTCACTACAGACAGGAAATAGTCATAAAGACAGTAGTGCTCTTAGCCTCTTCTACATAAATGAATATTGGAATGACATAGGTTTTATGCAGCACTCGAAATTACAAAAAGACCATCTCCCATAGACTCCATTTTATCCAAATAATCCAAATTTTTAAAAGTGATTTCCATTTTCTCTGTAATAATAAAACAGTAGCTTGTACTTGATCCCAACTAAGATATAATTAATCCTTATTGGAAGCAAAACCAGCCTATTGGGGTCATTTAACGTTTGCATATTTTCTAGTAAATATAAGGTATGAAGATCCAAATTATTGAAAGATCCGTTATCTGGAAAGCCCGAAGTTCTGAGCATTCTGGATAACAGGTCCTGTACCTGTATATAAATTGATGAGGAGGAGGATGAAGGGACTTTTGCAAGAGGCTTTAGGAAAACTGACACCAAACCAAGAAGGAGATGGCACTCTGGTAGGGAAAAGGCAGGTTTATTGCAGCATCCTGCAAAGAAGATACACTTAAAGCGATACTGACACGTTCCCCTCAAAGCCTCCCCAGCCTCTGCAGACCTGCACTCACCCGACCCTCCGACACTGCTAAAAGATCTTCGGAGCCGTTTCTGTAATGCTGGGCTGGGGGCGGCACAATCCTTCCATAGGCTGATTACGAATGAAAACAGGAATTCAGCCTATGGAAGGACTGCTCCGCACCCAGCCCAGCGTCAATGAAGCAACCCGGAAGATCTGTTAGAAGTGTGAGCGGGTCGGCAGCACACAGGTTCGCGGGGCGGCTTTGAGGGGGGCTTTGAGGGGAACAATTACGGGCGCAGCATTTATTTTATACTGACACGTTCCTATGATTTTTATAGGAACGTGTCAGTATTGCTTTAAGCGTTTCGGGACACAATCCCTTAATCCCATATGTTTATGATTAAGGGATTGTGTCCCGAAACGCATGAAGTGTATCTTTTTTGCAGGATGCTGCAATAAACTTGCCTTTCCCCTACCGGAGTGCCGTCTCCTTCTTGGTTCCGTAACATATGTACAGTGGGATGCTGTGGACTGAGCACCTGGAGGTGAGTTTAGGAGCAGTTTTATGGGATAAAGAGCTGAAGCGGTTCCTTTGGTTGAGATTGGAGTTTATAGGAAAACTGAAATGCATTTCATACGATTTAAAGCCCATTAATGAAAATGTATGGGGCCCGATTTATATTTATTTGAAATTTGATTACACTTTAGGCTGTACTGTATTGCATTTCAATAAACGTAATATCAGCTCAGCAAGTAAACATCAGTTCTTTAAAGGGGTGGTTCACCCACATCACCTTAAAGTTAACTTTAAGTATGTTATAGAATATCTTATTCTAAGCAACTTTTCAATTGGCCTTCATTTTTTTTTTATATAGTTTTTGAATTATTTGCCTTCTCCTTCCAGCTTTCAGATGGGGGTCATTGACCCCTTCTAAAAAACAAATGCTCTGTAAGGCTACACATTTATTTTTATTGCTACTTTTTAATTCTCACCTTTCTATTCAGGCCCTCACCTATTCAAATTCCAGTCTCTTATTCCAATCAATGCATGGTTGCTAGGGTAATTTGTACCATAGCAACTAGATTGCTAAAATTGCAAACTGGAGAGGCACTGAATAAAAAGCTAAATAAATCAAAAAATACAAATAAAAAAAAATGAAAACCAATCGCAATTTGTCTTAGAATATCACTCTCTACTATACTAAACGTTTAATCAAAGGTGAGCAACCCCGTTACCTGAGAAAACAGCATACACTGTTTAGGTCTTGCTTGTTTAGTGATTTGTCTTGTGCCTAAGCATTACTAATATCTTAGTTACTATCAAGTACAAGGTGCTGTTTTATTATTATAGAGAAAAAGGAAATAATTCTTAAAAAAGTGAAATATTTAATTATAATGAAGCCTATGGGAGATGGCCTTCCCACAATTTAGAGCTTTCTGAATAATGGGTTTCCAGTTAAGAGATCCTATACCTGTAATACAACATGTATTTACTTTACATTTAGTATGATTTAGAAAGTGACATTTTGGTACAATTTACTGTTGGATTAAATTTTTTATTATTTTATTTAGCATTTTATTCAGCAGCTCTCCAGCTTGCAATTTGTGGTTGCTATGGTCCAAATTACCCTAACAACCATACATTGAAAAAAAAATGGAATGTGAATAGAAAGATGAGTAATAAACAAACATTTGTAGCCTTACAGAACATTTGTTTAACATTAACATTTAAAAGCAGAAATAGAAGCAAGCAAACAATTCAAACTATAAAAAATGAAGGCCAGTTGAAAAGCTGCTTAGAATGAGCCATTCTGTAACATACTAAAAGTTAACTTATAGATGAACCACCACTTGAATATTAATTAGCTCAAAATACAATACAATATATATATATCTGCTATAAAAATGCAGAGTTTGCAGCTAGTGACTGTCAACCGCACTCCACAACTCTGTATTTGCATTCTGATACAAAGCTAGAGAAGTGCTTGACAGTAATGGGTAGTGCAGGGAGGGGATTAATGACGGGTATCTGGGGTTGGCGGAGGGTTTCATTGTCCATTAATTCACTGGGCAGGTGAATAACATATTGGCACTCTGTATGAAGTTTCCTTTCCTTTTAAGTGGTAACGTCGTAGTGCCTAGCTGACCTCCTTATACTATCTCCTCTCTTGACTATGGTAATTTGTACATGACAAAAGGAGAGTTTATTCCAAGCCATATGTCTGTGCAGAACAGGTGAGCTCAGTACTAGGCTTGATGTACATTTAGGGCCATATGCTTATATTTATGCCTTATGTAAAATTTTGAGTCTAACTTACTGACTGAACAAAATGCAAAAGTCAGACCAGTATACACACAATGCAGCGTCATTACAACTGCCTATAAAAATACACATAAGAGTAATTTTAGGCATCAAGATGGCAAGGCATGGGTACGATTCACCTGTTGCAAAAAATAGCACACATGATTGTACTGTGTACAAAGGGAACTCAGTACTAAAGGTTGTTGTTCACCATTAAAGAAGGAAGCTTACAATCACCGGAGGCCAAATGTTAGGCACCCCCAGTGATTTTGAGCCTACCTGATAACCAGGGCCTGTTCGAAAAACTGCACTGACCCCAGGTACGTCTGTGCAGGGTTAGACTGGGGGGGGGGGGGCAGGGGCCCAAAGGGGCTGATGTTTCAGGGCCCCCCTCTGGGCCCCCTGCCGCAACCCTAGTTGCTAAACCCTACGCGTGAGCTCATATTGTGTTTGTGCCACAACCAGCTGCAGGAACATGATTTGTGCATAGAGCGGGTCTGGGCCAGCAGGGCCCCGGAGAGCCAGGGCCCACTGTGTTTTTCCCCGGTGTACCACTGCTTTTGTGGGAGCCCTATGGAGTGATCCGCTTCTGCTTCTTCTTTCTTCTGGTTCCCAAGGCCCACCCATGTATAGTAGAGTAAAAAGACATCTCTTTGCTAAAAGTTTGGCTTAAATCTTCTGAAGAAGACTGCTCTGTGGTGCTCTCAAGAAGTTCCACAGGCCAGTGCAATTTTTTGCTAATCAATGAGTGGTGCCTGACATTTAATAACTGGAGGTAGCTCTACCCTAGGCTCTGCTAGCCTAAAGTGAAGACACTGCAGTTCTGAAGGATTCAGGCTATATTTTTCTCCCTGATCCTTTTCTGCTGTAGGGTATCCATAAAACTATTGCTACCAGAGGGTGGGGAGGGTTTAAAAACAAAAATGAAAAAAATAGGCACCCGAGGGCCTCCCCCAAAACCATGCCGTCCTAGATACAGGTCCTTGGGGGCCTATATATAAATAGGCCCTGATGAGACTATTTACACTCCTTTGAAAAAGCCTTTATTTATTTGTTTGCTGCAACCCGGACAACCCATTACAGTCCATATCTTAATAAAGGCTTTTTAAAAATAGTTTTGTCTGAACAGCTATCAGCAATATCTTTAAATGAACAGTTCAGTGTAAAAATAAAAACTGGGTAAATAGATAGGCTGTACAAAAATTAGAAATTTTTCTATTATAGTTAGTTAGCCAAAAATGTAATCTATAAAGGCCCCAACCACATTGGGGAAACCACTGGGGAGCCGATGACTCCCCCTTTGGCCTAGGGGGAAAACGTCATCTAGGGAAAACGTCTTCTAATGTCAGTGACATGTTTATGTGTCAATCTTTCCTAGCCCCAAATTGTATTGATCACAGCAACATGTTTGGTCACTGACCCATAGTACTAAAGGCTACTAATATATGTGATATGTTTATGGGATAGTCCCTGCTAGGCCCAAAATTTAGTAAGGGTAATAACATGTTAATAAACCAAAACTGGCTTAACCCAATCTGAAGATGTACTTATCTGAGTTATATGCTTTATATCATTTGTGTAAAGTTAAAATATTTTCCTTCAAGTACAATGACAATAATTCTGGCCTCAGTGCAGACCAGTAATGCTGGATCCAGACATGGCTTATTCCCTTCTTATATTTCTTCATCTTTTTCACCCATTTCTCACACCCCTTGATTCCACCTTGTCTTTTAATGATCCATTTCCCTTGCACTACATCTCTCCATCCCCTCTAATATTCCTATCCCTAACAATACTAGGGTATAATAAAAATGCAAGAACATAATGATATAATGTATTTATATACATCAGATTTATTCATATTAATTTAAAATGGAAAGAACTCACGTCCATTAAGTTAAAATTGAAGTGTAAATGGGACCTATTTAATAGTTGATCCAGAGAAAGGCAAAAACCCCCATCTGAAGCCAGAGCTAATTTGCCTCAGAGGGGGAAAAATTCCTTCCTGACTCCCAAAGGGCAATCGGACAAGTCCCTGGATCAACTTCTACTAAGATTTCAAGTCAGTATCCCTGTGTTATTCCCTTCCTGAAAATGCATGTAACCCTTAAAACTAGTTAATATATGGGCATAATTTTTACTCTGATGTAGGAGAAGTGGATTTTTGAAGGCAAGAGATGTGAAATTAGGAGCAATGGTATTTTAAAGATAACTTTAAAAAAAAATCTGAACTAAGGGAGCAATAAAAATGTAGATGAGAATTTAGATTCAAGGAGAAGGTTTCTTGGGGCTATGTGAAGGCAACAGCTACTGGTGGATCAGATGAATTTTTTAAGCTATTAACAAATATGCAAAAGGGGCCCAGCAATTGCAGACGTGGCAGTTGACAGTAATCGCTACTACTGGTGTTGCATTGAAAATAAGAAGGTGATGGTGGAAGTGTGTTGATATGATGACTGAGCCTGTTGGTATAGGTTCAGAAGAATAAGGGGAAGAGGCTGATAATGGAGCTAAAGGTGAATGAAAAGAAGAGGCCATGGGTGGAGGTATGGTAATTAAAAAAACGAATGTCTAATATCTCTGAAAAATGCGACTGCTAATGCTAAATGCTACTGCTACTGCTAAGTCTGTGAAATTTTAAGGCAGATATCGCTATTGGAGCTATGGTTGTATGAAATGTGATGATTTTATAGACTAATGATGTAGTAACATGAATTCCAGACACCACTGTTGTAGCTGTGGTAGCCTGAAATTAGATATTAAATGAGCCATAAATAGAGGCACTGTTTGGGCTACGGTAGGTGGAACTGCAAATGCTGAAGGTGTACCAGCATGGTGGTCTGCTGGTAGAAAAGCAGCAGAATAAAATAAAGTTGGTAGCTGGTGGTGGAGCCAAATATATGGTAGATATACAGTAAGGTGCCACTGCTGGAACTGTGGACTTTGAAAATCAGGAGAAATCACTGCTAGAATTGTGGTAGCTACAAAGGATAATGCTGGTGGAAAGTGTAGATGCTGGAGGTGTGTTGGCATGATAGAGTCTGGTGGAGGAGGAGCAGTAGAAGAAGAAGAGGCTGGTGGTGTTGCACAAAGTTGTGTGAAATATAGAACCAGTGGGTAGAATAATGGTACAGTAGTTGAAATTTAAGGTACCACTGGTGGAGATGTGAACTTTGAATGTGAGACTGCTGGTGGTGTTGCATGATCTCAAGATAGATGCCACTGGTTACATTAGTAACTGATCATTCTGGTGCTTCAGGGAGAGGAGCAGACACTGCTGGTGGAACTGCACTAATCTCAAAGTCATCACTGGTTGAGCTGCTTCACCTGTAATATAAAATAAAAATCAATATCATTATGAATATTCATTAAGAGGCATGGCATTAGAAACAATTTTATTCTCAGAGAGAATTCTCTTTGGCATAGGCCTCATTAACAGTAATGGGTACTAGTAGGAAAACAGAGAATTAGAATTACAGATTCATGAATGTTACTAAGCCTTTATAGGCCAAATACATTTTAAAGATCCCGTTGTGGTGGCAGCTCTTGGATAATCAGCCTTAGATGGATATACAGGTATAAGAAATAAGAAACTTTCCAAATACAATCAATTAAATATTCTGTACAGTGTCTGAAAATATCAATATCACTATGCCTCTCTCAGCATTTGTTTCTCTTCATTCTGTCTTCATGGGAGTTGGGTTTCAGATAATCATTGGGCGTTAGATCCAGTAGATCTTATAGGGGGGGCTCCTTTTGCCTAGAAGATATATTAGAGCTCACTCCAATAAAATCACCAGACATCATGTGTTTCTACATGCAGGATTCGTGCAAAAGGCAGCTATTTTGTTAGATTTTGTTTGTACTGGAATCAGTTGTTTGCGTGAGCTCTAATACATCTGCTAGGAAAGGAAGCCCCCCTATAAGATATATTGGATCTAACTGTCAATGAATATCTGACACCCAACTGCTGCGTGAAGAGAGAATGAAGAGAAACAGATGCTGAGAGAGGGATACTGTATATAAACTTGATTACTTCAGAAACTGTACACAATATTTAATTGATTGTATTTAGAAAGTTTCTTATTTCAGTACGATGCAATAAAGCTACTGTCTGTGAGCAGAGAAAACCCTGATTTAGCCCATAACATCTCAGGGTGTGCTCTTATCTGCTTGTCTCTTTGCATGTGGGAAAGATTTCAAGCAGTAAATGCAGAGAATGTTGGTCAAATGCTCTGTAGAACCAATGAATAGCGATATTGAATGGAGACGGTACCTTTCTGTGTGGATGTTTCTTTCACCTAGAATTTTACACAGGAGATTTATTCTGGACCGTGGATGTTACTGGCCACAAGATCAGTTACAGGGAAAGCCCTCCAGGGCCATTTGCAGAGCCAATTTTTGTTCCTCTGCTGTGTTGCGTGCGTAGAAGTCACAAGCGCGACGCAGCTGTTTCAAAGCTTTTCCCTTCAATCCTGTATAGATTAAAAAAAGAATAGTGATGAAATAACCAACATTAAATTCCTGTTTTGTCAAATTATTTGGAAATGATAAGATAGATGATGACTTTAAATGGACATGGACAGACACCCTACAGAGAAATTCCTTCCCGGGTAGCAGTCCATAGTGGGGCCCCACGCACAAGGTCATTGGCAAAGAGGTTTTTTTTTCCAACCCACAACTTTGATGTGATGGCAGAATTATGAAATTTAAACTGAAGACCAAATGCAAATTCTTAGAATCTCATTGTCAATAATGTACTAAAATTTAATATTAAGGTGATGTCACCCTTACAATATTTTTATTATTCATATTGTGATAAGGAATGCATTCTGCTCAAAAGTAAAATGCAATAAAACATTTAAAAATAAAATACATTTTATTATTCCCAGCACCACTTTAATTTGGTGCAGTTGTATCAAATATAATGGATTCCCTCACCTTTCTTGGCCGGCCGGTTCTGCAGAGCCCGGAGATGTTCTTCAATCTCAGCCCTGATGATCTTCTTAGGGGGCAGTTCTTTGATGAATGGGTGCTGCAGGAGTTCTTCGGCACTTCCTCTCTCAGAAGGATCCTTCGTCAAACAGGACTCCAGAAAAGACACAAAACTTTGTGACCTGGATAAAAGGAATGAGAAGCTATTTTAGCTTTATCTAGTAAAAAAACAGATCTATCCCTTCAAATGTCTAAAAAGAGAGAAAATGACTAAAGAATGTTAAACATCACATAGAGTTAAAGGGATGGTTCACCTTTAAGTTGTTAACATGCTAAAAGTTTCAACTTTTCAATTGGTCTTCATTATTTTATTTATATTTTTTAAATTATTTGCCTTCTTCTTCTGACTCTTTCCAGCTCTCAAATGGTGGTCATTGACCCCATCTAAAAACAAATGCTCTCTGAGGCTACAAATGTATCGTTATTTCTACTTTTCATTACTTGTCTTTCTATTCAGGCCTCTCCAATTCATATTCCAGCCTCTTATTAAAAGCAATGCATGGTTGCTAGGGTAATTTGGACCTTAGCAACCAGAAATGGCAAACTGGAGAGCTGCTGAATAAAAAGCCAAATAACTCAAAAACCAGACATAATAACAAATGAGAACCAATTTCAAATTGTATCAGAATATATTTTAGTACATCATATTTAAAGATAACTCAAAGGTGAACAACCCCTTTAAACTGATATATGGTTATAGCTACAAATATATTTTGCTTTGTTTGATGTGCCCTGATTCAGTTTGGCTGTGAGCTGTGTGGCCATTTTGGGGGTGGGATGGGAATCACAGGAGCATGGGGGCAGCAGGATTCCCGGTTAAAGTACAATAACAATATATAGATGAGAAACAAATAGTTATTCTGAAGGGTATCCCAGGATTACCCACAGCTATGCCATATCAGTCAACAAAGATATGAAGGGGACAATATTGGCATATCTATAGTGACATAGACCCTTACAGCTATGTGTGTATGGGGGGACTGGTAATGTCCAATGATTTCCCCACACATTTTTACTTTATCCTCTGTAAGTGCAGGAGTTAGGGCAGAGACCATACGCACCCATAACCTAGCCTGCATTTAGAGTAATTATCTGGAACACTAAGCTGCAATCAAACAAGCCCTATTCTTGTAACACAGTTATGGGATCTTTAAAATAAAATACACATCCCCAAAGCTGAGACTGAAATTCCCCTATTATAGCTTCTTTCAAACATTTTTATTTGAATCTTAATATATCAAAAGAGATAAGTAATTATTACATTTATGTAATAGCATGAAATATTTGCATAGAGAAAAGAAATGGGGAGAGAGAGAGGACAGAAATAAAATCGGTCCCGTCTCAATCTGACTGGGGATCGTTCAAAGGAAAGGAAACTGTTTAAATCAACAGTACTTACTGACAGCATATTATATTTAATAAACATTGGTGATGAGTATTGCATGCTCTAGGGTGGTTTCTGCAAAGTCCCTTAAATGCCATCCTATAGAGTAATGCAATGGGTTTACAGTGGAAGGAATTGTCTGAAATATCATTATTAAGTATTAGTTATTCCAGGTCTGAAAAAATTCAAAGTTCTACAAAATAAACGCTTACATATGATGTTATCATATAGTTCTTACAAAAGGATCGGAGGGGTTCCTGTAGTCGGAAAGAGTATTTATACCACGGTTCCCATATTTCCTTGAGTTTCTCATTTTTATCCATAAGTTTACTGGTTAGTCGTTCATTAACCATTATCCAGTTCAGCTTGTCTTTAAAGTGGGAAATTGGAACCCAGGGTGAGCTATTGCAATTTTTGCCCTATTATCACTTGTGACTTGTCTGAATGTAACAGTCCTGTTTGGATATAGCAGTTTGCAAAATATCACTGATGTAAGTATATAAGCAGAGTTCCATTGCACAGACACAATGCACAGGGACATGGGCTGGGAAGGACTCACCAGGTCTTTGATCGAAGCTTCGGTGGTTGGGCTTCTCTGATCAGGTGCTCCACTGGGTATTGCCCTGCGTAAGCTAAAAGTTAAAAACAAATATATCAGACCCTTCAAACATGTCTATAACAGATCTATTTACGAAAAGGTCTTTTTGCTGGAAATGGCGAATAAGCTTCAATTCTTCCCATTCTGGTTCAGAAGTTCTTGCTGCTCAAAGTCTAAAATAAAGTATCCATAAGCAGCCACAATTGTTGTGATTCACTTACGTTCTTGTCCCTCGGCCATTTCGATGGCGGTTATGCCCAGCGACCAGATGTCACACTGCAAAAGACAAACAAAAGAGCATTAGAAGGAGAGAATTGGGTTAGTGGGTTTTTAATAAAATGTAAGTTTCATATTCTACTTTAGAAACATATACATATATTTGTATGTGTGCAAAAGTACATGGCATTCTCCTTAGGTCAATTATGGCCAAAACAGAACAAAATACAACTTCTAAAATATCCCAATGCACACCCTAGTAATAAAGCACACCATGTTATATGTAAAAGTGAGAAAATGCTTTATTATATTTATAAACATGTATACAGCAATACATCTCCATTACAAACAATAGCAGTTACATAACTGAGCAAAAGAGCAAATATTTTAAAGCAGACACTTTGTGCAAAAAGGTAAGAAACCCAACGTTTCAGAAAAACTCCTTTCCCCCCATGAGAAAATTACTTCCTCTATGTCCCATTAACACTAATAGGTAAATGCTCAGTGTTGTTACAAGTATTATAAGTACAACATACTTTGCTGTCGTACGCCAGGCGCTGGCCCTTCTGCCTTATGGTCTCGGGTGCCATCCAATGTGGAGTCCCTTCCGCTTCGTGGCACAATCCAGTTTGCGGGTCCAGGTTCCAGCTGTTTCCAAAGTCGACTGAAATGACAGAATATATTAATGGAAAATAATTTGTTTAATCACAATAAGATAGAAACCTGAATTATGAAACCCCCTGACTCCAAATTCACAGAAGCTCCCCACCATCCATTACTCCATTATAACTGTAAGTTTTACTCACTGATCTTCACTTTGGCCGTCTCTGTGAGCATGATGTTCAGGCTCTTAATGTCTTTATGAACGACCCGGTTCTTGTGGATGTGGTGCAGCCCCTGGGGAGATAGAGAATGTAACAGACATAAGACTAAACATTCCCAACAAACAGATTGTATATACAGGTATAGGATCCCTTATCCGGAAACCCAATATCCAGAAAGCTTCGAATTACGGAATGGCTGTCTCCCATAGACTACATTTTATCCAAATAATCAAAATTTTTAAAAATGATTTCCTTTTTCTCTATAATAATAAATCAGTAGCTTGTGCTACTAAGATATAATTAATCCTTTTTGAAAGCAAAATCAGCCTATTGGGTTTATTTAATGTTTAAATGTATTTCTAGTAGACTCAAATTACGGAAAGATCCGTTATCCGGAAAACCCCAGGTCCCGAGCATTCTGGATAACAGGTCCCATACCTGTATAATCTATGCAATTAAAGAAAAGTCCTTAAGGGGTAAATCTGACCTTACCTTTAAAACCTCCTTGCAGACATAGCCAATCCAGGTCTCCTTCAGGGATTGGCCATTGGTCTTGTTGATGAGGTTGTGGAGAGAACCGCCACCACAGTATTCAAGAGCAATCTGCAATAGAAAGAAATTATTTAAGGTTGTGTATTGTATAATTTCTAGCAGTGATCTGTTTGGCACATAAGTGATAAATGTGATACAGCAAATAATTTCTTACTTCCAAGAGCTCCGATGAGCACTCCGTGAGTGGAGCCCTGTAGTAGGCTCCAAAGAAAGAGGCGACGTTCTTGTGCTCGCTGAACTGCTGGAGAAACTTCAGCTCCCTGCAGACTGAGTCTTCATCCTGGAGTGGAATAATAGAAATCCCTTTAGTTCACATAGGCAACCTCACAAACAGGAATGATATAAAAAATGGAAGTATAAAGATACGTTACCCGACTGATGTTTGCTATCTTTACGGCCACCACTCCTTTCCGATGGTGTCGTCCCTGTAATACAGACAGAAAAGTTTAACTTACACTTGGTTTTAGCTACAACAAGGCATTTTGGGAAGATACTAAATTCAGTGCAGAGCTATTTAAGCCTTTTTGTGAATCACTGAGTAAGTTCTTTCTATTCAACCATAATTTGGTTGGTCCCTTACCTTGTAGACGTCTCCGGTGCCGCCCTCTCCGAGGAGCACATCCTTGGTCAGCCGACCATCAGGAGGCTGGACAATAAAATAGAATAAAAGGGGAATGTTATTCATAACATAATATTTCAAAAGGGTAAAATATGTCCATCACCAAACCAACTCCCATATTCCATGCTCTAGCAGCATTTACAGTGAGTGTTCACATTATTTTCCCCTCTTTTCTACTCACCTTGTAAATCTCAGAGAGGGAGCTGGATTCCGACTGTCGCTGAGGGAAAAGAGAAAGATTCTATTAGGGACAGTATAAGGCTCAAGACTTGCTGAATAACAAAATGGTACTACCCTGTGTGAAAGATGCCTTTATCCCAAATCTACTAATTAGTGCAGTAACAGGGACCGTAGCATAATAGAAAATTACTGGGCCCTATAGCAAAAAGCATTTTAGGACCTCTTAAACTTTAAGACTAAAAAAAACATTTCTTAGACAAATAAAAATGTAACAGCCACCTTACCTTCCTCCATGGAGCGCAGAATGGCATTGCACCCAAGTCTTTTTGCTCTTAAAAGAGCAGTTGGGTTTTGAAAAAAAAAAAATCAGCAGACGTGAATGGAAGATGGTTTTTCCTAGGAAACGTCAAAAATGCTGAATATCTCGCAGGAAAATCACTGGTAATCGCAGGAAATCACAGGAAATCACATAGAAATCACTATGAAGTCGCTACAGATCGCTCACAACATTCACTTTATGGGGAGACGAAAAGAAAAAAGAGATTGTGAGCACAGATCATACACTCATCTTGATTTTAGAAATCATTTTTTTTCAAAAATTGGAAATCTGATTTTCCTGTAATGTGGCACTGACTCAGGTTAGCAAACATCTTAAGCAAAAATCCAACTGTGACTGGCTGCTTGATCACCATACATATTAAAGGGGTGGTAACTTTTAGTATGTTGTAGAATTGCTATTTCTACACAACTTTTCAATTGGTCTTCATTGTTTATTTTTTATAGTTTTTAAATTATTTGCCTTGTTCTTCTGACTCTTTCCAGCTTTCAAATGGGGGTCACTGACCCCATCTAACACCAATGTTCTGTAAGGCTACACATTTATTGTTATTGCTACATTTTATTACTCATCTTTCTATTCAGACCCTCCCCTGTTTATAATCCTGTCTCTTATTCATATCAGTGCATGGTTGCTATGGTAATTTGGACCCTAGCAACCACACTGCTGAAAATGCAAACTGGGGAGCTGCCGACTAAAAAGCTAAATAACTCAAAAACCACAGAATATCATTATATACTAAATTATACTTATTATACTAAACGTTAACGCTGAACTACCCCTTTAATGGTGCTAAAGTGAATGGGTCTAGCAATCAGATGACAATTGTCACAGGATGAAAGTCTATTAAGAGAGGGTTGGGTTTGTGGGTCAGAGGACTACAGACTGATTGGGAAGTCTGGGAGCATTTTACATTTCTGGTCACAAAAATAAGCAATGGCTGCCTATTATTAACTATCAACAGCCTCACGCAGCATCAGGAGCCATTAGTGGCAAAACTGAATTTCTCGCATTAGAGGAGAAACCTGAACAGCAAGTGACCAACTGTCTCTCCAAATGCTGTCAGTGACCCCTGTTACATGTTAACATGGGAGATTCAAGACATTTACCCTTAATACTTTCTTAACTTTTACTTAAAAGCTTTTTAATAAGTAAATGTTATATATAAAGTGAGATACAGAGAGAAGTATGAATATTAATAGCATTAGAGGAGAAACCTGAACAGCAAGTGACCAACTGTCTCTCCAAATGCTGTCAGTGACCCCTGTTACATGTTAACATGGGAGATTCAAGACATTTACCCTTAATACTTTCTTAACTTTTACTTAAAAGCTTTTTAATAAGTAAATGTTATATATAAAGTGAGATACAGAGAGAAGTATGAATATTAATAGCATTAGAGGAGAAACCTGAACAGCAAGTGGCCAACTGTCTCTCCAAATGCTGTCAGTGAGTTACATGTTAACATGGGAGATTCCAGACATTTACCCTTAATACTTTCTTTGTTTTTACTTAAAAGCTTTTT
The DNA here is from genome assembly GCF_017654675.1 of Xenopus laevis. Lineage (NCBI taxonomy): Eukaryota > Metazoa > Chordata > Amphibia > Anura > Pipidae > Xenopus > Xenopus laevis. The sequence continues at coordinate 101,824,042 of NC_054381.1, read as the reverse complement.
AATAAGTAAATGTTATATACAAAGTGAGATACAGTGAGAAATATGAATATTAATAGTATTAGAAGATGAAATTGATCACCAAGTGGCCAACTGTCACTCCAAACACTGTTCAGATTCCTCCCTTAGTAATTTCTAAACTAGCTAATTTTAATACTGAGACAAATACAGAGAAATGTGCATATAAATATTAGAAGAACTGATCTGAATCTCAAATATTTTATATCTGGAGAGTTTGTAGTCTCCCTGCACCCCCGTCCCTTCCCTCGACCCCAACTCTCCCATAATCACTTTTTATATCTATTAAAATGAGAGAAAATATGCAAAACCAAGACTAATATCCCAGGCACTACCTATTAACATAATTAAATATCCATTTTCTGCATTTATGTCATTATTATTTAATTTGTCCCCCCTGTGTGTGTGTAATGGTCCACTCACCTCTGGTCCCAGAAATGAAAGTGAGAAAACCGTTATTAACTGTCACTTTGCCGTGCAGCGATTTCTTGTCAGTGTCATGTGACTCCGTCTGCCTCTCTCCATTGGACGCAGTATTATCGTCGAAGATGCAGTTGCCATTGATCGGCCCATAGCAGTTATTATAAAACCCTGTAATTGTTTTTTCCATAGAAGGTCTCCAGTGATGAGCTCTCCCACCTCGGCAGAAGCCTCCCATCTTTCTCGTACCCCTGACTTGCTGAGGGGTAACATGGACATTTAGACACCATTGGATTCCCCTTTTTGAATCGCAAGGATATTCACGTTACACAATAATGAATAAATCAATGAATCATTATAGACCAACTAAAGGAAACATTGACACTTTGCAGCAATTGTCTTTTGACATATGAGTAGAAATTGGCTTATTGCTGCCACATCTGAGGTGAATTGCCAGTGTTTATTCACAGAAGAATTCCTGATGCCCTTACAGCTCCACAGGAAGAGTATCACATGGGAAGGGGGGTATGTGAAGTATAAAGGTGGGCTTGGCAGAGGTTCAGGGTTTAGAAGAGAGGAATCTGTCCCATCACCCACTGTGAGGCCCCACAGGCACCCCCATTCCCATACACACTCAGTATTAGGCACCAGGCTCCAGTCCATCTCTGTCTCACACACACACACAGCATTTTGTGTCCGGCATCCAATGGGAGAGGGGTTTCTTGCATCGTCATAACAAAACATAATTTGCTGCCACTTTAGCCAATGGTAGACAAGCTTCCTGCAGCCAATGGGAAAGCACTTCCTGACCCATCTATCCACAATTTCATTTGCTGTCACTGGGAGACAAGCTTCCTGCAGTGATTAGGAGCTGCTTCCTACAGCCACAGAGTGAGTGTGGGGAGGAGCTTCCAAGAGTCTGCAGACACAGGAAATGGAGATCTGTATGGATACAAGTTGCAATAACACTGTTCTGGGCTGCAGGGAGATTTCTAGAAGACATTAAATCAGTAGGGGAAACATTTATGGGCTGCAGTGCTGCTTTAGTAAAGTGTATCTGTCAATGGCCCACTGATTTGGGGTATCACTCTGCCACTGTGTCTCATGTCTGATGCTAGTTGCACTGGTGTCTGTGTTGACATGTAGTAATTATCTGTATTAATTACTAATCAGCCTTATATTGTGACATTTTTATTCCACGTGTACTGTATATTTGAGTCAGTCCCTAAGCTCAGTAAGTGACAGCAGCACAGAGCATGTGCAGTGAATCAGCAGAAAAGAAGATGGGGAGCTACTGGGGCATCTTTGGAAACACAGATCTTCGCTGCTAAAGGGCTGTGGTTGCCGTGGGCTGGTACAGAATCCCAAAACTTAATGTTCCACATTTCTAGCCTACTTCTTTAGTTAGGTTTTAGTTATCCTTTAAATCAAATTATGAATAAAAAGTGTTGAATCTAGGAAGAAACTAACCATTGCTACTCCTCAAAAGTAATGCTGAATGTGTGCCCTATCCCACAGTCACCACACTGAAAACTTTTCTAAAAGAATTAAACACAATTTCCATTGCTTATTAGTTTTGGCACGTTTATTTATCATTACTAAAATAATTATTTTCTAAAACAAAAAGCAAGATGAACACTCAAACTATTATTAGCAGGACATAGAAAGACATACACATCAGAAACAATGTCTTCAAAGTAGGTTAACATAGCATTGTTTATGTCACAGTAGTTTTTATTGTGCAAGTTCCTGATAAAATATATTTTTTATAAATCAATATACTTCACATTTACAAATTTTAAAATGCTACAAGAAAAAACATACACAGAATGTACAAGTAAAAAGCACTTTACTATCTATATATATATTTGGCAAAGTCAGGTTACAGCACTGGTATGTAAGCATTTCTATGTTAGAATCTTTAGAGAGATTATTAAAAATAATTTATTAAGCTGCAGCATGTTCCGCAGAGATGTACAACAGAAGGGTGTAGACATTAAACACGAAGATCCCATACACATACTGAATGAAGTAGATACAGCTGGCTTTGCTCATTAGAGATTACAATCTAAAATGAATCATGTATTAGAGGTATAAGATCAAGAACCCCCTCCTCTCTCTTTTATTAAGGATCAGAGTTCTAATATGCGAAGCACATTCTGAAATTTTAGAAAATTATTAACTATATGAATTCAGAAATGTATCAACTACATTACTGTGCAGAGGCCTTTGGTATCTGCATCTGATTCAAGAATCTTTTGCTTTTGCTTGCCCTTCACTTGCTGAGAGCATCCAGTCAACACACCAGGCTGGGTGAGATGTAAAATACTATATACATCTATATATATATATATATATATATATATATATATATATATATATATATATATATATATATATATATATGCCTCTTACATCCTTGCCCATCTATACACAGTATGGCCAGACACTAGCCCCAACTTCTACCTCACGAGAGGATTTAAAAATATGTTTTTTATTTAAACCAACACATCAATAAAACGAACACTTCAATGCACAATACACACCTTGTAGATTGCATCTGTATTGCAAATTAAAATTTTACAAATCAATAAAGTACAAAGACTATAGTGACTGCCAATTAAAATATGCCATCATTAAAAACAAGCCAGTTTGTAGACAAACATATAGCTTCTGACACACTGCTATTCCTCCTTGGCAACAATATATATACCATTTATAAATGTCAGTAAAGGAAAATAGCATTATGCTCATGTTATAACCATACCTGCAATAAGAAAGTAGTATTGTTACTTATCAAGTCAGCTAAGCAATGTGATTGTAAGTTTGCTTGCTGATAAAAAGGCATAAAATACACAAGCGCTGGTCAAACCTGTACTAAAATTACAAAATTGTGCTTAATTTAACTGTCAGTTACATAAGAAGTGATGTTACAAAAGGTCTTGTCAAGTAACCCGAAGCAACCAATCAGCAGGTAGCAACTTCTGATTGGTTGCTATGGGTTACTAGATGTGAGCAAACTTAACATTTTTTATTACATAACCCTGCAAGAGTCAAACCAAAAAAATTAAATCAGTCTCATGACCGCCAAATGCCTCACACATTCACATAAGAAGTACTTTTATAGTACACAACAATGACGTCTTTCAGGCTATACTCACCGACAAAGCATTCATTACTCTACTGCATCATACAAATTGAGACACAGTTCTTAAGACCCAACTGTCCAGAGTCTCTAAGTAAAGTGTTTATTAGGGTATGAACTAGAGTGCTCATTTTCTAATTTTATATTGGACTCTCGCTATATAAAAGAGAATTTCGCCGGCACACAGGATTTTAGGCTGCAGGGCAAGCCCTTGCAATATTTTAATGCAGTGCAGGTGCGTTAGTGTGCGGTTAACCGAAAATTTCTTGGCTCTCGCTATATAAAACATTGTTTTCTAGTCACTTACAAAGTCCAATGTACCAGAATAAGTCACTTACAAAGTCCAATGTACCAGAATAAATCACTTACAAAGTACAATGTACCAGAATAAGATCAAACTAGTAGAGATCCAGCAATTTATAAATAAAAACAGTAGGGTTCATTTAATGTTGCACAAATTGGGGCTCATTCATTAAAGGTATTCATAAAGCTGAACAGCAGAAATGATGCCAGCAGACACAATGATTTGCACTGAAGTTCATGTACAATCAGCTGCAATTTCATTGGGTGAATCACCACCTTGCTACTATGGTTACTAGGGTATAATGGGGGTAAAAAGCTGCATTGTAAATAAAAAAATACAACCTCTTGCAAAAAAAGTTTTTGCACCCTGCACTTGTAAATGAGCACTGGTTAACTCATTTAACATGGCCCTTAGTGAGTTCAGTGTTCTTCTTTATATTATAGACTTCCAAAGCATACATATTTCACTTCTAAATACTCATCAATACCATATTTTGACCCTTCCCGACCAATGCCAGACTGTTTCACACCGCCAAATGGGCACTCCACAGATGACAGCAACCCTTCATTCGCTCCAACTATCCCTACTTCCAGGCGTTCAGCCACCCGCCAGATTTGTGCTGGATCTTGAGAGTAAAAATATCCTGAAACCACAAACAAAAATGTCTTCACAAGTGAAATACTGTCAGTATATTAATCTCAACACTTTTTAAAAAAAAATCTTGTTTCATTACACTTTTTATGATGCTACAAAATGCTAAATCAAGTGTAGAAAGTTGATTAAATACTACTGTAATTACCTTCCTACCAGTTATAGTGCATTAATGTTTCCTACTATAGTGTATGCGCTATACTAAGGGATTTCTTGCAAGTACTTGCAAAGTTTTATTTGTTTATTTGATTGTTGGTAAATACAATTTTGTCATGTCAAATGTTTTTATCCAATTAAATGTAATCGATAAAACACCTCCATGGTGAATACATGCTTAGCATCTTGCACACAGCATATTTAGCTGCATTACTTAGATGCCTAGATCCACTGTATAGATTCCAAGCCAGACAGGTCATATAAGGTTTATGCCTACAATGGGGTTAAAGATTATGTAAAAGTAATGGAGTCTAGGTGTTCCAATTGGAAGCTATGTTTTCTTAACACCACATAATTGTAAAGATAGCACAATCCCCATCAATAAGGGACATTGCTGGCTATAAGACTTTTTCCCACTTCCCTGGCATCATTTTGATATTTAGTAAAAATGTAGAGACTTACCTGCTAAGCCAACATTGGCTGAATTTGCAATGGCAATGGCTTCTTCTTCTGTGTCAAATCTAGCAGGAGAAAAGCAACATTAAATTGAAGTACATATGCAAAAGCTGCCACTCTTGATATTCGGTGGAGGATAATCGTTCCCCTTACTATTTCTTAAAGGAGAAGGAAACCCAGTCGGCGCAAAAACCTGCCCACCCTCCCGTGTGTTGCCCACCCTCCCTCCTCCCCCTGGCCTACCTGCCCCGCTGGGAAAATGCCCCTAACTTGTTACTTACCCTTCTGCGCAGGTCCAGTCCACGGAGTTCACAGGCACCATCTTCTTCCACGCGATCTTCTTCCTGCTTTGACGCATGCGCAGTAGGAGCATTTCGCCAGTACAGATCTACTGCGCATGCGCCAAAAGTCACAAAGTTTTCCGCTTCGTGACTTTTGGTGCATGCGCAGTAGATCGTACCGGCGAAATGCTCACAGCAGTAAGAAGATCACTTGGAAGAAGATGGCGTCTGTGAACTCCGTAGACTGGACCTGCGCAGAAGGGTAAGTAACAAGTTAGTGGTGCCTTCTCCATGTCAGCATCCTGGTGCAGATCCCGTGGTTACTCTACAGCTTACCGAGGATACGTCAGGGTTCCTCTTCATCCAACTATACAATACCTACAATTATTCAGATCTGATCCTTTAAGCTGGCCACACCACTACCAATGATATCACTGTATGGAAGGGTGACAATCCCAACCAATATCTGGGTCCTATGGATATTGGTTGGTAAAGGGATCGCCTCTAGACAGTGAATGGAGAGGGGTAGCCAAGAGGGGCTGGGACACAGCAGCCAAAGATAAGGTATTCCTTTAGATTAAACTGTTCTTGCAAACATCATTTTAGTTATTTAAAATGAAGCACAGAAAAGCAAGCAATGATCCTTACTTTATGACTGGCGCTAAAGGACCAAATGTCTCTTCTTGTGTGCACAGCATGTTTGTGGTTACATTACTGAGCAGAGTTGGTTCATAGAAATTCTTCCCAACGGCGGAACGTTTCCCTCCAGCTTCAATTCGAGCACCAAGAGACGCAGCATTGCTCACATGTTGCTCCACCTAAATCCAAAAAGACGATCAATTCAGCACCAAATGGATTATGCAACAGCAGCATCCTGTCATTTTCATTTGCATCGGCTCTTTACCTTCTGGACTGCTTTTTCATTAATGAGAGGACCCTGTGTTACTCCATCACCAAACCCGTGTCCAAGTCGCAACTCCTTCTTCATGAGTGCTGCAAGTTTGCTCACAAATGCATCGTGTATCCCTTTCTGCACCAGAAATCTGTTTGAGCACACACATGTCTGAAAGGGAAAATAAAAGGTATGGGACTAAATAAACAAAGGTATCACATAATAATGTCATTATTGTTTCTGTCCTTGTTTTGACCTAAAATGTTGGGCAAGTCGAGAAAAACAGTTTTATTTACCTAATAGCCTAACATTTTGGCCACAGTCAGTCAACTTTTCAAGGAAAACAAACAGTCTGTCCTTTGTCACCCTTATGAAAGCCAAACAAGGTCGCAGCCAGTGACCTACAAGTAGGGATGGGCGAATTTTTTCGCCTCGTTTCGCGAAAAAATTACGCCCATAGACTTGTATGGAGGTGTGCATCAAAAACAAAAAGACGCGCGTCAAATTTTTCTGCGCGACAAAATTATTTTGACGCCCATAGACTTTAACAGGCGTCTGCAACATTTCGCCAGTGGCAAATTTTTGGCGAAACGAAACGGGTGAAATCCGCCCATCCCTACCTACAAGTACTGTACTTTGGGCTTATATCAAGAAAAAAATAAACATAAAAATGGGATAGAAACATTTTATAACTCATCTTTATATTCAGGTCCTCTCTATTCATATTTCAGTCTTTTGTTCAAATCAATGCATGGTTGCTAGGGTAATTTGGACCCTAGCAACTATACTGTTGGAACTGTAAAACGGAGAGCTGCTGAATAAAAAGCTATAATAATGCAAAAAAACACAAATAATAAAAAATGAAAACCAACTGCAAATTGTCTCAGAATATCACCCCCTATATCATACTAAAAGTTAACTCAAAGGTGAGCAAGCCCTATAATAGTTGTTTGGTGTGCACTAAAGAGTTTGACAGTTTCACAGAGGAGAATACTGACCCTTTAATAGACAACATGTCAGACTGTGTTATCTGATGGTGTTTTTGGTAAATAATCACAAGACATTGATATTAAAGACAACAGCAAACATTTAGCTTTTACGTACTTGACCAGAGTTCCGAAATTTTGAAGCAAGAGCCCCGGCAACAGCTTGGTCAACATTTGCACTATCAAACACAATAAATGGTGCATGTCCTCCAAGCTCCATCGACACCCTCTTCACAGAGTCAGCTGCATGGTGGAGCAGGATCTTTTGGAAAAAGAAAATAAAGCCTATTATAATGGGCTGTAATCCCCTAAAATACATGAACTCTATTTTGGCTCCGGGAATACAATAAACCAGGAAAGGCAACATCCTATGTAAAAGAAAAAGGTGGAGGCAAACAAGATCATTCACTAAGGAAGAAATGAATTTGCCTACCCCATGGGGATTGACTTGTTCCTACATATAAAATACTAACCAAGTTTAACAACCACAGCCACAAAGTGTCTCATGTGATGTCACAAGAGGCCATGCTGAAACATTAGCCGAGACTATCTCAGTCTTTTTCCTTAAAGACTGGTACAATCACAGGCATTACTGACTTGCTGCTGCTTTTGGGGGCAGATTGCAGCGGAACACAGAGGCATCATAAAGAAAAAGGAGGCCAAAGGCCTTGCATATAATTCTACTAGAAAGTGTGTTTTCAGTGGGGTGGGGGAGATGAACTTAACAATTCACTGAACCCAGATAGATATTGCTTTTAAGTGATTATCCCCAAAAAAGATGCATTCATAATATGGCTTCTTCAATGTAGGGAAATTAAGGTGTTGGGGGGAGGGGAGAAAGGCACATTGCAGATGAAATTATAGGAGCACAGGCAACCAGTTAAGTAAGCAACTGGAGTCACATAGGTGTAGATATCAGAGTTTTAGATTTAAGCCATAAGTGGTTATTATCAAAGAACAAAGATTATAGAATATGACACTAGTACAGAATTGCTGTGTTGTAGAAGAAGCTCAAGGTTAAAGGCCATTCTGTTATTAGAATGTAGAACAAGGAATACATCTGCTGTCTCATGTCAAAAGTATAGTGCAAGGCCAAGAAAGACACATAAAGTTTCAGAAACTACAGCATAGATACCATTCTGGACACTGTGCTGACACAGTAGATGTACCTTACAGTATATGGCTATTGTACTGAGACTGTGAGTCTGTCCCTAAGATGGAAATAGTGACACAGTTATGCTAAAACAGGAATGATGATTGGATGCCACTGGATCAGCCCCATGGAAGAAGAAATGGTTAAATAGTCATCTGTTGTATTGGTAATTGTTCCCTCCACGTCCTCACAAGCTTTCAGGATGTATGAGCTATTATTTAATACTCTGTATTATATTACTCTGTATTAATGTATACCTCAAATAAAGCTGTCTGGTTAATATCTTGAGTGAATCTGAATGGTTCAAGTTAGGCCCAGGGGGAACTTCGGGGCTAGGCTCGATTTGAGTAAGTATTTATTTAAATCCAAGAGAGACTTACTCAGTGTGGCCGAGAATCATATATCCCTAGTGGAGAATCATATCTATAGACGAGCGACAATATATAAAAGAATATATTATTATATTATACATAAATTTGAATACGACATTTCTCGTACGACATTTATGGTACGACAATAGGTTCCACACAAATACTCAAGCCCCACAGTGTAGAGTTTGATGGCATCCAATATTTCGGTTGTTACCTTTCCTGTTGCAGTGGAACCAGTAAAGGAAATTTTGCTGACAGCAGGATCAGTGCACAGGGTTTGCCCAACTGCTGGAGTTTTCTCTCTTGAACAAGGGACAACATTATAAACTCCAGCTGGGATTCCAGCCTGCTGGGCCAACTGTAAGGAAGCAAGAAGGAATTAGAGACTATTAAGTGCATTGAATAAACAATGTATATTTCTTTTTCAAAACAAGAACATACCTCCGCAAGTGCTAATGCAGATAATGGGGTGTCCTCAGCAGGCTTCACAACAACAGTGCATCCAGCAGCAAGAGCAGCTCCCACCTTTCTGGTTATCATAGCACTGGGAAAGTTCCACTGGGTTGGAGAGAATATGAAAATAGTTGATTTCTTTTAAACAACATCCATGTAGTCTTTATTTAATACATATAAGAAAGAGCTGCCATATTGCTTACATATACATAGTCACAAGAGCAAAGGTTCTATTGTAGTTCATGGTTAAAAGATATGATCAATGAATAATTAGACTAAATAAAAAGTAGAAGAATCTAAGATAGTTATAACTATAGAGATGGTTACAGTTGTGTTTCTTTCTTTAGTTGACGTCCGCAGAACTTACTGGGGTGATGATTGCTGCAACTCCTACAGGCTGTTTGAGAACCACAACTCTTCTGTCCTTAACTGGCACAGGAATGACATCCCCATATACACGACGTGCCTCTTCTGAAAACCATTCCAAAAAGCCGGCTGCATAGAGGATTTCACCGAGTGCCTCCTTCAATGGCTTACCCTACAGATGCAGAAGGGAAGAAGTGAGAAATTTAGGAGGCAGAAATGGAAAAAGAAATATTCAATACAGATGGAAGGAGGATGCCAGACGGGTCAGTGGTTGTCATTTATAAACACTGGGAAAATTTTCACCAGGGCAGTAACCAATGACAACCAATTAGATGATTGATTTCAGTTTTCAACCTGCAGCTGGTTGAAAAAAAGCTAATCACTGATTGGCTGCTTTGGGTTACCGCCCAGGTGCAAATTGGCCCAGTGTTTATAAATGAGCCCCACTTGTAAACTAAGTGCCCTAAATGACCCCTGATCAACAGTGTATAAATGCCAAGAGAAAGCAGCACAAGTGTCAATAATCTAACGATATAACTGCCCCTCTACATTGAAAATACACAGAGGTTTAATTAGAGGGGAGGGTCAAGGAGTGTAGAAGGCAGGGCCGGATTTAATCTGAAGGGCCCAGAGGATGGCGTCCTCTTTCGATCCCTTACACCCGCCCGGTGGATTACAAGCATTAACATAATTTATTTCTATTGGAGCCGCTCCGGAATCAAGATAATTACACGTCTGGCTGGGCGGCTGACTTTGCAGCAAATCAGGGCCTGGTAGAGGCCCAGTAAGACCCTAATAAATGAGCAATTTCAATGTATCTTGGTAGAATAGGTCAATTTACCAATGTTTTGGGGCCCTATATTGAATTAGCTGTGGGGTCCAGAAACATCTATTTACACCACTGAATATACAGTTAAATCCCTTCACCCATGATAAATGGAGAGTGCTTACATTTTCAGCTGTGATAATCTTGGCAAGATCCTCCTTATTCTGGATCATTAAATCATACCACCTCCGCAACAGCACACTCCTCTCCTGGGGGAAAAAAGGTCATTATTGTATGAAAGAATGTAATGCTAAAGCAACTAGAACTAAAGTAAAGACTCTCATACATGACACTCATAGTGCCAGGAGTGTTATTATTCAGCAAGAGGCTTGCCAGGCTCCCTTACCAAATGAAAAATGATTAACTCTCTGGATAATAGAGGCATTGCCATCCAAAAAAAGGCAGTGGTCACTGATTTAATGTACATGTCACACCCACTCATTTGTCAGAGGAACTCTGTACCTTATATGTTATTAAGTCAACCTCCAACACATTCCCTTCTTCCCTATAAAAGTGCTAAAATAGGAGTAAACCATTGTGCCCACTGCAAAAATAGAAGTAACATCGTTGTGATTATTAAGAAACTACATATTTTGGAGATCAATGTCACACCCCCATGGCTGGTCACTGCATGGGTAACAGGTTTGCTTATGAAGTGGCCAATATTTGTTACAAATCAGCTTATGTACCCGGGGGCCAGTGTAACAGAGCTACCAGTCTCAGGCTGCAGTGAAACATTAAGGCAGAGTAGCTATTAGTGTGATGATGATGATGATCGAGTGGTCTCTTACCTTGCCTGACACTTCTCTCCATGACTTGAAGGCTTCAGAGGCTGCCTTTATTGCCTCCCTGCATTCCGGGGGGCCACAGTCAGAGACTTGCGCCAGTTCTGATCCAGTAGCCGGGTCCAGCACAGGGAAGGTGACAGAGTGGGAGGCTGGCAGCCAAGAAGCACCCACATAAGCAGCAGATCGCAGCAGCAGCGACGAGGATAGGGAAGAAGACATTCTACAAGGGAGGTAGCGGATACCAGAGACAGACAGCCGGACAAACATCATCCACCGCAGCCCAGATCTGCTTCACTATTAGCAATACGACACTCACACGATCAAAGCTTTAGAGTAAATGCGATCAGATGATCTGATTCTTGGTCCAGCCTCTGCTATTCCTTCCTCCCGAACCCCCCAGACTATAAACACAACAATCCCTAGCTGCTCCTCCCCATAAGGTTGACATCCACAGACCAGGCAAAGTGCAGAGAGAAAGGCAGCAGGGTGGGGGCGAGTCACAGTCATATCCAATCGCCAGGCTTGGTCTTTAATTCTGATATACAGAAATAAAACATTAGCTAAACAAGGCTCAGAGAAGAAGGGGCGCCACCTGCAGGCAAGAGTTTAAAAATGCAGTTTATTTTATATGTTTCCTTACAGGCTGTCAGTCTCTTGCTGGGCTACAATTGCCCCCATCGGGGACGCATGCACGCTGCCGTGCGCAAATGTGGACGCGCGTGCGCAACCGGAGACGCGCGCGGTCGTGCGCAAATGAGCGCGGACAGGTCTGCGTCTGCAAGCTTTGACGTCAGAGAGCGACACTTTTTTCAGTGGCGGACTTGGGGTAGTATGCACGTGCCTCTTCTGCCTACCCCTAGTTCCAGCCCTGATTTTGTGACATCCTCTTAGTTACAATTACAGGCATGCCATGATGATCAGTCTGCGGATAGGAAATGTAGTTTTTTTTTCTAAATCTATTAGCTTTTCTTTGTATGGAGCCATCATGTTTCACTGTGCTTTATATAGTCTGTGCCAATCTTTTTTGCCCCAGGGACTGGTGTAAAGGCCAAATTCAGGTGCGCTGCATTAGGTTCAGCATACCTGCATCAAATTCGGGCTTGGCTCAGAGGCCCAGTTCAGGTATGTACCTACTATAAAATTTGGTGGAGGTTCCATCATGCTGTGGGGCTGTGTAACTAATTCAGGGACTGGGGCCCTTGTTAAAGTTGAGGGTTGGATGAATTCAACCCAATATCAACGAATTCTTCAGGATAATGTTCAAGCATCAGTCACAAAGTTGAAGTTACGCAGGGGTTGGATATTCCAACAATGACCCTAAACACACTTGGAAATATACAAGGCATTTATGCAGAGGGAGAAGTACAATATTGTGGAATGGCCGTCACAGTCTCGCGACTTGAATATCATCGAAAATCTATGGGTTTATTTGACGCAGGCTGTCCATGCTTGGCAGTCATCAAATTTAACTGAACTGGAGAGATTTTGTATGGACAAATGGTGAAAAATTCAGTCATTCAGAATCCAGACACTCATCAAAGGCTATAGGAGGCATCAAGAGGCTGTTACATTGGAAAAAAAGGAGGCCCAACTAAGTATTGATGTAATATCTCTGTTGGGGTGCCCAAATGTATGCGCCTGTCTAATTTTGTTATGATGCATATTGCATATTTTCTGTTACTCCAATAAACTTTATGTCACTGCTGAAATACTACTGTTTCCATAAGGCATGTTATATATTAAAAGAACGTTGCTACTTTGAAAGCTCAGCCAATGATAAACAAAACTCCAAAGAATTTAGAGGGGTTCCCAAACTTTTTCATATGACTGTATGTATGAGTTTTGTGGGTGTTGTTTGGTCTGTGGGGTGCTGGCGTGTTAGTCTAACCTGTGTGCAAGGTGTGTGACACACACACACAATTAGTGACCCCTGATAGCCACACCTAAAGTCAAGTGCAGCTGGAAGTGCCATAATCGTGACAAGCTTACTGTGCTGAATGCTCACTTAACACACACTGCTAAAATCAACAAGTAGATTAGAATGGGGGTATATGGGGCCATAGGTTTATAATGGGGCCACTGTGTAAATATGTTACCTGGTGAAAGACATTCTGACAGCAGATACACAACTACTGCAGCCACAAGCCAGCTCCCTAAACACAATGCCCAAGACAGCATGTGAATAAAAAGACTCATCAATTGCTTCTTAAGAGAGCTGGACAGTCACTTTGCAGTCTTTCACTCAGCATTTCCTAATAAAGCCACCAAATCATTACATAGGCAAACAGCTTGGGAAACTAGATTTGCACATTCTTATAGAAACAAATGCAGAACTCTTAGGGAAATTACAGATGGGATGTTTTGGCACCCTGAAAATGTTTTATCTGCATCAATTTGCGCTACCCATAATGGGAATATTTTTTTGTGGTGTTCTGTAGCAACAACAAAATGCTACATTGGTCGTTGCCCATAAACTGAAAACAACAAAATTATAGTTTTCATGTGTTTATGTAAAAAATGTAATTACCTTCAGCTGCATATTTCCCCCCTGTCTCTGCACAGATCTATTCCAAGTAACTTTAAAATCCCATGAACTAAACACTTTGACAGCCATATCCCCAAATGAGCAGAAGGAAAGAGAGAGCCGGTACTGTAACAGCAGAGACAACAAGGAATAGAAAAGGTGTTGTAAATAATAAATGGCATCAAAACTGTGGGCGAAAGAGAAAAACTGAAGGGAGAGTCAAGGAGAGGAGCTGGCCAGGAAACAGGGCCTGACACCTGTAAACTAGGAAACTAGTGCTCACAAATGAAATTTCAATTTAAAGAAGTTCACGAGTGGCATGTGGTAGGGAAACCAGGCCCTGCCTGCAGGACAAGTTGTAATGTTAAATCCAGAAGAACAATTCTCATTCAGAGTAAGGTTTCTGTAATACTAATAGTACATGAGGGTGCTGGAGAAATTGCCCTAATGGAAGAAAAGTGGAACAAGAGAAAGGAAAAATAAGATGGCATCACGTTTTTTTTTTTTTTTTAAACTAAACTTAGGGGCAGATTTACTAAGCTCGAGTGAATTTTCGAAGGTTAAAAAAGTTCGAATTTCGAAGTAATTTTTTTGGTACTTCGACCATCGAATAGGCTACTACGACCTTCGACTTCGTTTCGAACTAAAAATCGTTCGACTATTCGACCATTCAATAGTCGAAGTACTGTCTCTTTAAAAATCCTTCGAATTCAATACTTCGCCCAGTTTAACCTACCGAATTGCATTATAAGCCTATGGGGACCTTCTACAAGCATTTTCTAAGTTTTTGGCATAGAATAAAAATCCTTTGATCGATCGCTGAAAATCGTTCGATCTAACGATTTTTATGCGATCGATCGAATGCTTATTTTAGCGCAAAATCCTTCGAATTCGATATACGAATTCAAAGGATTTCAATTCAATGGTCGAATTCAAGGGTTTTAACCCCTCGAAATCCGACCCTTGATAAATCTGCCTCTTAAAGCTTCTTACACCTAAAGTAAATCTCACACCTTATCACCTAGACATAATAAACCCTGGTACTTATACATGGATTGTAAGCAATTCTTCCTGTCAATACCATAAACATTCAAAATTTCTAGGCCACTTTTCCAAAGAATAAATGTTCAGTTTATCACTATTAACTCTATTATAGGTCATATTTTTATATGTAATTCACCGAGCCTGGATATTAATTAGTGTTGGGATGAGCTTTATGGTACAATTACAAGCAGCTTTGTCAGCATTTGTACCTTGTAGGGAAAGATAATGAACTTTTCAACTTACAGGACTGGCATTTATACATATAGCTGCAAGAATTATCCAGTTCAGAATAGGACAAGTGCTTGCAGTAATGGACCTTACACAGCTCAAGGGAGTTTATTGCCTTTAAGCCATTCTATTGATGTTCCACTTCTGTGCTTTGTATTATACATTGTCTTGCCTCATCCTCTATTAAGTTTAGGTGACAAACTGACACTGGTATTTAGTGCTTCCATAATCAAATTTCTTGCTACAATTTTGAACTAACTGTATCATCTTTGATAGCAGACCAGCCCGAGACAGAAGCACCAAACTATGCTTCACCATTATGCTTCAGAGTTGGGAATTTATGCAGGTCTTTTGCAAACCTGACACGTGTAGTAATGTTTTTTGTTTTGGAGGAATCGCTGTGGTGGCCTTTAGTGGATCTGTCATGGATATACTGTAGATCTTTGCTGCTACCATAGAGTTCTTTTTTGCTTCCTTGATTGCAAGCTGTGCTCCCTAAGCAAAACAACCACTGAAAGGCAGAACAGTACTGAATATCCTGATTTGGCAAAAAGTACTGTACATTTATGAACCAACATGCCTTAAGAAATGCTTTTGTAGTCGTTTTCTTGGATATTTATATTGGGACAAAGTTCACGTGAATAGTTTTGTATTATTTTTCTTGTGAAGAGCAGACTATCAATAAGCTAAGCGAGTGTGTCCTTATTATAGAGCAGGGAACCTGGAACAAAGAACTCCAGTCTCATTTCACAGCCTGGGACAACTGACTCCATTTAGCTAGCGATGAGCAAAAAAATTTGCCAGACACGAATTCGCGCAAACCAATTCATTCGCAAAACTGTGGTGACAATTCACCGGCGAAAAAATCTGCAGCATAAAAAAAAAGAAGTAACTAGACCAGAGATCTACATACTTTTTCAAAACTAGACTGTAAATGTTCAGACTAGATTTGAATGAATAATTAATATAAAAGTACAAATAATACCAAAGGCGTCAAAACATTTTCTTGCAACTGTATACAGGTATGGGACCTGTTATCCAGAATTCTCTGGACCTGGGGTTTTCCTTATAAGGGATCCAATTCCGTTAATTGGATCACCATACTTTCAGTCTGCTAAAATATAATTTAGACATTAAATAAACCAAATAGGATTATGTAGCCTCCAATAAAGATTTGTTATATTGTACCAAGTCTAGTACAAGGTACTGTTTTATTATTATAGAGAAAAAGGAAATATTCTTTTTAAAAATCTGAATTATTTGTTTA
Source organism: Xenopus laevis (assembly GCF_017654675.1). Lineage (NCBI taxonomy): Eukaryota > Metazoa > Chordata > Amphibia > Anura > Pipidae > Xenopus > Xenopus laevis. The sequence goes on along the minus strand of NC_054381.1, from coordinate 101,807,716 downwards.
AAATGGAGTTAATGAGAGATGGCATTCCCATAATTTTGAATTTAAGTAATCACATACTGTACATTGTTGCTGGAAATTATTCTTGTCCTGCAAGTTCAACTCATTGCAAATTCCGCATCTAATCGTATCCTAATTACATCAGTGCTTACCATTGTTATATCATCTCTCAACTGACTGCAGCAATGGTTGACATTTAATTGGTGCCATAATCCACCAGGATCAATTATAGACTGTCTGACAGAGATAAGTAAATATTAGGGGACAACGTATCTAGTGATGAAAAAGGTGTAGAAATAGTAGTTTGTTCAAAGAGGCCAGTTTAGGAAAGATGGGAAACCCACCGTAGCTCCCTTTTTACATTCAGACGACCCCTATTGGTCCCTGATGTTTTTTGAGTTCGGATACTAAAAGCCTTTGTTGTTCTGCAGAGAGAAACGTTTTTGGGACGTGGGGGTGAACAATATCAGAAATGCAACTTTGTCCTGCAACTAGGCCCAGACTGGCAATCTGTGGGTTCTGCCAAATGCCAGAGGGGCTGCTGTAAGATGCTGTAAGAGATTGACTCTTTCCAGCTTTCAAATGGGGGTCACTGACCCCATCTAAAAACAAATGCTTTGTAAGGCTACACTTTTTTTGCTACTTTTACTACTCTTCTTTATATTCAGGTCCTCTCCTATTCATATTCAAGTTTTTTATTCAAATCAATGCATGGTTGCTAGGTTAACTTGGACCCTAGCAACCAAACTTCTAAAATTGCAAATTGGAGAGCTGCTGAATAAAAATATAAATAACTCAAAAACCACAGATAATAAAATATGAAATCCAGTCGCAAATTGTCTCAGAATATCATTCTCTCCACCATAGTAAAAGTAAAGGTGAAAACCCCTTGTTGATATGCCCTTTAAACACCAACGCTTTTCTAAAAATTCCAAATATTGTATTGTTTGTATAGTTGAGCTTTCTATGCTATGTGTACAAGCTTCCATACATACCGGGGGGGTTGGTTGGAATAGCAGATTTCCTTTATACCCTATATTTTTTGTCTATGTTTTTCGATGTCAAATATGTGCCAAAATAACTCACCTGCAGCTGCAACAGTGCCACCTTGCATTTCACCAGCCCAGCTAGTAAGAATAATATTTTGTCATCAGGTGTTATTTTCACTGGTAATATACTAGGTGGTACCATACTGGCTACAGACAAGGTACATTTTTAGCAATTATATAAGAGAGGCTGCAAATCTACTGCCTCTACTGCTACAAGGAATATACTGTAGAAGCTGTGCTGGCAGTTGTAACCTATCCACAATTTCAATATATGTCTGCACAAGAAATAATCTTTCTGGCAATTCTATAGATGGCTACAATATATGCAATAGACCCATTAAGGCTTTTATTGTTAGCTCTACTCTTGTGAACATTTTGGTCAATGGTATCTCTTCTGTCTTGCCATATGTTGTTGTTTTGATTCTTTTTACTGCATCTCCTTTTTACTTTATGAATAACTATGAGGCTTTAGGCCATGCCCCAGTTCAGTCTGACCACACCCAGTTATACCCAAACACCCCCATCCACCTAAGGTTCATCCATTTTTGGGTTGACAGTGCAGGACTGTCCTGCGAAAACTGGGACAATATGGAGTATCTGGAGTTAAGCCATACACCTGATGATCTTTACAACTATGGACAACTATGTGCTGGGTCATATTGAGCTATATCCCTCTGGCCAATGATTGATCAGAATGAATAAGCTGCCAATAATGTCTGAAGGGGATGAATTGTCATCTTAAAGGAGAATTTAACACTAAAGTTAAAAAAAACCCTACCCTATACAGACCCCCCTCCTCCCCCCAGCCTAAGTGTTACCCCGGACAAATGCCCCTAACGTTTTACTTACCCCTCGGTGCAGATTCAGGCATCAGAGTTCAGGGGCGCCATCTTCAGCTGCTTCGGTAATATTCGTAATGAGACCAGCGGCTTTGGCAATTTCCGTGAGTTTCGGCACATGTGCAGTTGTCGCGAAACAGAAAATTGCTCCAACTGTGCATGCGCTGCCACGCCAGTCTAATTCCAAAGGTTTCCGAGGAGGGGGGGGTAGGGTTTTTTTAACTTTAGGGTTGAATTCTCCTTTAAGTCTCCCTTTACCCCACTGCTACTCAATCTGTTAATTACAGCTAAGGTACAGAGTGTATGAAATTCTTGCAATTTCTCACTGGTAGTTTTTCACTGGAAAAAAAAACATGATATTAAAGTTTCCAAGATACAGGTATAAGACCTATTATCCAGAATGCTCTGGGCTTGGGGTTCTCAGATCTCAGATCTTTCAGTAATATGGATCACCATACTTTGTCTACTAAAAAATCATTTAAACGTTAAATAAACCCAATAACATTGTTTTGCCTCCAATAAGGATTAATTATTTCTTAGTTGGGATCAAACACAAGGTACTGTTTAATTATTACAGAGAAATGGGAAATCATTTCTAAAAACATGAACCATGTGTTTAAAATGGAGTCTATGGGAGATGGTCTTCCTTCAATTCAGAGCTTTCTGGAAATGGGTTTCCGGATAATGGATTCATACCTGTACGTGCAACTCCAATGAAAGGGGTGGTTATCAAATTATTTGCTTTCTTCTTCTGACTTTTCAGCTTTCAAATTGGGGTCACTGACCCCATCTAAAAAATAAATTCTTTGTATTGTTATTGCTACTTTTTATTACTCGTTTTTCTATTGAGGCCCTCTACAATTCATACTCCAGTCTCTTACTCAAATCGATTTATGGTTACTATGGGTTACTATGGTTACTAGGGTAATTTGGACCCTAGCAACCAGATTGCAAACTGGAGAGCTGCTGAATTAAAAGACAAATAACTAGAATACCACAAATAATAAAAAATGAAAACCAGTTGCAAATTGTCTCAGAATGTCACACACATCATACTAACTCAAAGGCGAACGACACCTTTAACTGAAAATTCTCAAGCATTGTCACATATTCTTAAGATGCTTTATCATGATTGTCTATGAGAACTGTGCAATCTTTGAAAGCAGGACTGTGGCGGAATGATTTGTGGAGTCAGGGACAGGGCAGACGTGCTAAGAAGGGATCATGGTTGGCATCTCTGGGTAAAAGCTAAATAGTTCATGTATTAAAAAAAGACTAGAGACTAAAAAAAGAAATGATATATAAAATCAAAGTACAACAAGCACTTTTCCCATTGGCAGACAGGGGAAAGTGATTTTATTACCAAAAATCCTTTCAGTGACCTTTAGACTGCACACACGCACACACACTACTTTTACTAAACTGGACAGTTCAACTAACGGTATCATTACCCTTGTGAGATAAGCACAACAAATAAGAAACATTACAACTCCAAAATCCTACACTGTCTTAAACTCACACGGCAACACACATTTTATAACTGGAATCTCGTTCTTGTTCTGGAAATGCACATTATTAATGACTTCTTTGCTTTGGTTGCAGGCTGCACCATGCGGTATTTCAACACATATTGAGCTTGCTAAATTCTTTATTGATATTATAATGGATACTATACTTTATTGTGACACTTTGACTGCATTGGGGTTATATTCTATAATAGAATACAAATCACCTGAATGTTTACCTGTTATTTACAAAGCAACTTTATAAGGCATATTTATTATGCTGTGTAAAAAACGAGTGAAATAACACATAACACATCGCCGGGCTTCGGAAGCAATGTAAATTAACAGCGGCAAATCTGGCATTCACATGGTGTCAAATTTCACACAGCTTGATAAATTTGCCATTTATTTTACACATCTTTTTATACAATTTTTCTTCTATTTTCATTCACAGCATAACAAATATGCCCCTAAATGTACACCCTGTTGCAAGTCACTGTATATGAGCAATGTATCTAGACAAGCGCTCCCCAAATTGTGAGGTTTTGAGTTGGTGTTCAGTGCCCTCTCTGGCCTAAGCCGACACCTGATACTGCCTAAAAATGGATGTAGATTTCAGGTTAATGTGTGGTCTTATCTGGAAAAATACTATGTATCAGTCTGTATGCAACCCATTGCAGTATTGGCTAAACATAATAAGAAGAACAATAAAGAACTAGAGAAGCAGGACTCATTTATTTTAGGAGTTTTTTTAAGGAAAATGATAACCTATTAATAAATATAGCTTATCATCCCATGGAAAGGCAGAACAGTATTATAATTATTATACTTAATCCTTATATGACTATTAAAATCTAGTTTATACCAACACTATTTACTTTTTGAGCTTATAATGTATTAACTGAGCATTCTTGAGAGATCTCCATTTTACCATACTGGCATCTGCAATAGGTTTAGTGAATAGATGGGAAAGGGCCTTTTGATTGCTCCAGTTCTCCTGATGAGTATTACAGCAGTCAAAATAAATTGTGTACAATAGGCTTTAGAGTGATAAATTCAATGGCTGGGGATTTTGTTGCTGTTAGGCTTTATCCATTTATAAAGCAGAAACATGATCCAGTGGTCATGTAAATGAACAGATACTCAGGAATGTTTGGGTTCAATTACTCAAGTAATGTGTCCCTTCCTTATGGCCCTAGACAAGTCACTTGATCACACTATATTTCAGGTACCAGATTGTATGGTCTACATGGAAGGGACTTGCTGTTTCTGAGCAATTCTGTGCACAATAATAACTGATCATAATCAGTTATGAGCAATGCCTATTACTGGTCCCCATACATGGACGGTAATGGTAAGAAAGTAGCTATGTGTGGGTTGAATTGAAACCCATGGTGACCTGTGGGTTAACCACCACTTGGGGGGGGGTTGGTTTGGAATTTTATGAACCATTGCAGGTTAGGAATGGATGCAGGTCAGACTGGGGAAATACACTGCTCCCAGAGATTCCCTGTCTTGGAACCTGAGCGTGCAAAGAAGTAGCATACAGAGTGAGAAGATACGGGTATGGATTGGACATGGGTCCTACAATGGCAACATTTTGCTGGATAGGGTCAGGTGTGGGTTGAGGTTTCGCAGGTTAGAGTTGGGTGCTGGGTTGAGTAGAGTTATTCCTGACCAACACATAACTATAAGGAAGGTCCCATGACTAAAGCATTTCAGAATTATATTGATACATGATTAATGTTTCAAACATAAACACTGTTTGAAATTATGTTTTTGTTCCAAAGTTTGTAAATAAATAATGTTTTTTATTTGATCTTATTCTTGTATTTAAGGATATAACCAATGTAACCAGGGCCGCCATCAGGGGGGGACAGGGGGGACAAGCGTACCGGGCCCGGGCATGAAGGGGGGCCCGGCAGCGCTGCATTTTTTTGAAGATCCGGGCCCCCCTTACGAGCGCCCGAGCCGTACGTCTTGCCTCTTCAGTGCCGAATGCGGAAGTGCCGAAAAGCCGAAGCCGATGCGACGAAAAGACCCGAAGTCACGGAAAAAGCCGAAGTCCCGAAGTCACGAAGCGCCGAAAAGACCCGAAGTCACGAAAACAGCCGAAGCCGAAGTCCTGAAGCAGCGCAAAGACCCGAAGTCACGAAAACAGCCGAAGCCGAAGTCCTGAAGCGGTGAAAAGACCCGAAGTCACGAAAGGAGGCGAAGTTGAAGTACTGAAGCCATGAGTTCAATTCTACTGAACACCAGTTTGTGTTTTTTTTTTTTTAATCCCCTGGCCACCAATGTATTATTTTAATATTCTATAGGCCCCTGCCACCAATCTTTTTTTTAAAACTTTTGTTTTTGGGGCCCCAATTTTTTTTTTAACTCGTAAGGGGCCCCTTGCCACCATTGTTTTTTTTTGGGTTTTTTTTTTAAAAAAAAAATTAATTTTCTTTTTGGTGGCCCCAAATTTTTTTAACTTGTAAGGGGGCCCCTGCCACCAGTTTTTTTTTTTTTTCAAAAAAAAATTATTTTTTTTTTAAATTTTTTTTGGGGCCCCAATTTGTTTTTAACTTGTAAGGGGGCCCCTGCCACCATTTTTTTTTTTTCAAAAAAATTTTTTTTTCTCCAAATTTTTTTTTTGGGGCCCCAATTTGTTTTTAACTTATAAGGGGGCCCCTGCCGCCAATGTTTTTTTTTTTTTCAAAAAAAATTAATTTTTTTTCAAATTTTTTTTTGGGGCCCCAATTTGTTTTTAACTTAGAAGGGGGCCCCTGCCACCAATGTTTGTTTATTTTTTAGTTTTTTTTACATTTTTTTTGTTGGGGCCCCAAGTTTTTTTTAACAGGGGGCCCCTGCCACCAATGTTTTTAAAAAAAAAAAATTTTTAATTTTTTTTTTTTGGGGCCCCAATTTTTTTTATAAGGGGGCCCTGACCATCAATAGCTTTTTACAACTTGTGTGGGGGGGGGTTACTTTTTTAGCGCTGATGTCTGTGTGGTCTTTTAACTGCGATGTGGGCGGGATATGGGGCGGAGCTTGGTCGTCAGTGTGGGCGGGGCCCAGGGGGCCCCAAAAATTTTGTTGTACGGGGCCCCGTGATTTCTAATGGCGGCCCTGAATGTAACAGATATATACAAATGTGTTATTCCTACAGCTCACAAAGCACTGGAGTTCTTCAACCAGATAGAGGGAAATGTTAATTACAGAGAGGTACTAGGAATGTTTGCTGCTTCTTTTCAGATAAATCTTTTTGTATTGAAGACAAACCCATAAATGTGTTTTCTAACATTTGTATACATTACTCATGGCTTAAGGGAAACTTTAATGAATTAAGTGTACTTTCTTATTCATTTGATACTCTAGATAGAACACATGGGCAATATTGATATTGACACCGTTTTGTTTATGTTATTTTTTTAATTTTTAGCAAAACAGAAAATGGACCCACGTGGTGTCAAACTTATATATATATATATAAATATATATACAGGTATGGGACCTGTTATCCAGAATGCTCGGGACCTTGGGTTTTCCGGATAACGGATCTTTCTGTAATTTGGGTCTTCATGCCTTAAGTCTACTAGAAAATCATTTAAACATTAAATAAACCCAATAGGCTGGTTTTGCTTCCAATAAGGATTAATTATATCTTAGTTGGGATCAAGTACAAGCTACTGTTTTATTATTACAGAGAAAAAGGAAATCATTTTTAAAAATTTGGATTATTTGGATAAAATGGAGTCTATGGGAGACAGCCATTCCGTAATAATTCCGGAGCTTTCTGGATATCGGGTTTCCGGATAAGGGATCCTATACATACACACACACACACACACATATATATATATATATATATATATATATATATATATATACTGAAATTACTTTCTGTATTGGTACACCATCTTATAATTCTTAATGATTTGAACTATAGCTGTTTCAGTCTATGTTTATATATCTCTCAGCTACATACATGTGGGTAGCAGAAATGACAAATAAAACACTAAAATAAATGTACTTAAGCGGACTGAACCAGCCCTACTGAACCAGAGCTGTCAATTATATCTTTGTGTTCAGATAACTGATCAGTCAATGTTGCCTACTGACTGGTTGCAGTAGCAAACTTTGCACCTTTCTTTTAATTAATCCCTAAGCTCATGGCACGTGGGGCTTTTATGAAGACACCCTAATAGGAAAAGCACTAACTAGAATGGACACCAATCGTACCAATGCTAACATTATTAATCCCAAGCAATCCTCACAAAGTAAATGTTTGAAATAGCCATCGGTCGCCCATTTAAGGAATGCAAAGTGTTTTGTGCTATGGGTCTGTTTGTGTTAAACATTTGTTATTACACAGCATCCTGACTATGGTAAATACTATGCTTTTCTTGTATCTTTTTTGTAGTTATTACAAAAACATCCTGAGGCATACCAAGCAGGTAGTGTGTACCCTGATGCTTTTTACCAGGGAATATGTGAGCAAGGTAAGAGATGATATCAAAACCTTTTATGACTGAACAACTACTTGTGATCAGCCATTGTGTCTGTTTGGTCTATGTTGTCATTGTCCTGTCAATCTGACAGTAATTTATTTGCATGTGTCAAATTTTGTGAAAGTAACTCCAGCAATAGAAATGAAACACCCTATATACCATCCTAGTTTGAAAGTGTTGTTCTTTGATATGCTGAATATGAATATTGTGGTCACAGCCTCATTGCACCCCTGATTAATGGTTTAAGCATTAGGGTCAGGGCATACGTTCAGATTCAGGGAGATTAGTCGGGGCGTCTAATCTCCCAGAACTGCCTCCCGCCAGCTAAAATGTAAATCGCTCACAAGAGGCAGTTTGGGGAGATTAGTCACCCCGAAGAAGAGGAGATTTGTCACCGGGCAACTAATCTCCCAGAATCTGAGCATGTGCCCTGACCCTTAGTTGATACAGAAGCAGTGGCCTGCTCCATGTTGTAGCTCCCACCCCAGATATCAGGTGATCCAAGTGGTGGCCAATAAAAGGGCAACTATGTTTTAACCTTGAAAGCAACAAGTAAAGATGGCCATACACATAGATATCCACTTATTTGGTGATTTCGCCAAATGAGCGAATCTCTCCCTGATATGCCCATGTCAGGCTGATCCAATTGGTGGGCCCTAGGGCCCAATGATTGGATCATAACGGGTGATCGGATCAAGAGGGTTTTTATAGATCAAAAACTATAAAAAATAAAGGCCAATTGAAAGTTGCTCAGAATTAACAATTTCAAGGCAAACCACCCCTCTGCACAGTCAGCGGAAACCCCCAAAAAGGAGCAATAAAAGTAAGATAACAACTCAACAGATTGTAAGCTATAATAAACCCACTATCATCTATTGTCTTTCCAACAAATAACCTGTAGTAATAATAGTAATGATCATATCACGTATTTACAGACAGATTAAATTTGCTTTAAAAACCACTGAGCAATATGTCAACTATGTATGTGTTCTTTAACTTTTATTCCAAACAGATGTTTTGTTACAAATAAACATCCTGTACAGGTTATATTAAAAACAAATTGGAAAATATATGCATATTTCCCTAAAATGCAGAATAGGCGAACCTTCACAGCAAGTACTTGCCGTTTGGATGCACACGCAAAAGCCAAATAGGCTACTTAGTTGTTGTCACATACAGTATAACCTCAGAGGACGGAAGTTGCTGAAGAAAAGCCAACCGAGGACTAAAGGCTTCAGTGTTGGTGAAACCCTGATTAAATTCTAAGGTCCTAATCATGAAAAATATAATTTGAACCTCACTACTATGCTCAGATTTTTGCCACCAGATACATATTGTCTAATAAGAGAACAGCTATTTTCCATCTGGTCTTCTAAAAAACAGCAATTCTTAATGCAGAGTTTATAGGGCTAGTTCATATAAACTACTTTCACTCAGTGTCCAATAGGGTAAACATTTAAGCAATCAGTTCTGAAATATTGATAAATGTCTGCTTTTCTTTGAAGGTTGATTTCTATGGCTCCAGTGCTGAAGCTCATCAAACTGGAGATTATGGTAAACCTAATTCTTGCTTCATATGAACTGTATTATGTACTTTTCAGATACTGTTTAAAAGTGGACAGGCATTTAGTTATGTGTAGCAGCTGTGTAACAGACACATGCCCCTTTGATCCCTCCGTTTATTCAACCCCAACTGTCCTGCTGATGTTAGTGATGGTGACATGCAAAGAGTTTATACTTATACATAACTAGTATTGATGTAATACATTTCTCAAAATAATATAATTAACTGTATAGCTTTTTTGCACACTGATCAAATACTAACAGGGCTTTCTTTAGGTCCGGTGTTGCCCATGGCAGACATTGCTGTTGTACTGTGCATGTGACGAATGCAGAGAATGAAGTTACCTCCCCCTCAGCTCTACCGCCATTTTTAGCTGCATGTGCAGGTATGGGACCTGTTATCCAGAATGATGAGGAGCTCGGGTTTTCCAGATAATGGATCTTTCCATAATCTGGATCTTAATACTTTAAGTCTACTAACAAATCATTTAAACATTAAATAAACCAAATCAAATATGATTGTTTTGTCTCCATTAACAATTAATTATATCTTAGTTTGGATCAAGTACAAGCTACTGTTTTACAGAGAAGTATAAATAAAGTTAAAAAAAAATAGATAAAATGGAGTCTATGGCCTTCCCATAATTTACAGCTTTCTGGATAACTGATGCCATACCTGTATCCAGCAGCGAGCCGGGGATTTCTTTTGTTAACTTTTATTTTTGCCATATAAGCACTCGAAGTCCAGTACCCCCTACAGTTGTTGCCCTAGGCACAGGCCCATGGTTACTTACAGTATATAGTAAATATTGCCCTGAATTTTGATCTGCTAACACTTGTGTCAATAGTTCCTGTTTGATTGGCTGTTCTGGTTTTTACCTTTGTCTTTGCTTAATATTTTTGCTATGAATTTGCTGCTTGTCCCCAGCACTGGCCCTTTTCACTATACTGACCTCTACAGAATATTCTTTGTCATGGCTCTCAATCTGACCATTCAGCACTTCATCCTGGGCTATCATACTAGCAGCAACAGTGGATCAGTAAATAAAAGGTGAAACGTACAAACAGAAACCTGTGGTTAGTCCCTCGAATAGAGCACAATCTGTGTTAGACATCGCTCTCTCCAATAGGTTAGAATAATAAGTGAGGTGGCAGGAGGAACAGGCTGCAATGGGGCCCTGTCATTACCGACTGCCCTATGGCCCTCGTAATGTAATGCTGTGCTGCTCACTCCTCAGATGAGGACTAAAACAAAACTGAATGACATGTGTCTGAAAGCAATGCCCTTCCACCGTATAGAGAAGAAGATAATGGTAAGAGAAACCTTTTGTATTTTGCAGCCCTACCCTCAAGGTCTCTTTCACAGAGAATTGCAAAGTACCCTCAATGAGCCTGCAAAATTTTGCATGTTGGCCTTGGCGTCCAGTGAAATTTTTTTTGTTTATTTTTTCAGGTGGTGATGTACTCAGCCGTTATGAACTTAACTTTGACTATCTAAAGCAAAATGGTGAGATTTTAGAAAGCGGCATACTTAAATTACTGTGCCCCACAGAGAAATAATTTAAGCCCCCCTTAATAATACATTTTTCATAAATTGCTTTAAAATCAGGCCCCCTGTTGCCCTTCTTATACCTTCGTAGCCCCTACCAACAGTCACAAAGTCTGCTGCTTGTGAAGTCCCTTAATTTAGATAATATCATCATTGTCCTTCTCTGTAAGTATGTTATCTTGTAAAAGACCTTCATAAGGCTGTTCAGTGTTCAACTGGTATTATAATACTGACCATTACATAAGATACATTCCAGTGAAGGACCTCTTTAACATCTACAACCTCTATTATGGCAAAACCATCATAGAAGAGAACACAATTACTCACTGCACGTACAAACTCTTCCTGGAAATGTGAGTTGAATGCATTTCAATAAATTGTATCCTGCAGTAAAAATTGACAAGCACATGTTTTTACTATAGTATCTTCTTCTTCATGATTAGGTATGGGGAATCCCTTGGTATTGATAAGGTAATATGCCCTGCTTTGTTGGCTGTTTGTTTGGTTTAACCAAAAAGTTGTCTGGATTATTACTATTTGTGCAGGGCTCTGTGCTGTTTGTGAGCAATGCTATGGATGCAATGAATATGAAAGGCATTTTTACTGGCCAGTATCCAAACCATATTACCAGCCCTTCCACCTCCTACTTCGTCAGTTCACCTTATGCAAGACTTGGATGGTTTGTGTCTTATATTTGTCTATACAACATGACATCAAATTAAAGTCAGCTTGATTACAGGAGCATGGCTCCTGTGAAAATCATTTGATCACCTTATATAAATTTAATTTATTATCATAATAAGTACAGTATAGCCATAGTATAGAAACACTCAATTTCTGTAAAGGTGAACTATGGCTACACTTTCTTTCATTGGTTAATTAAACAAATTTCAATACAGTTTTAATGTCATGACTTCATAGTAGTATATTGCACCAGTGTATAAGTGAACCCTGTTACTTTTATTATGATGTAAATGTAACAATTCAATAGATATTGTCAGTGGTAGAGATAACACACTGAACTAGTGTTTTCTTTCCTGCAAAGGGCTATGGTCACAGCAGATCTAAATGGTGATGGACATGGGCATTTGGTAGTTGGAGCTCCAGGATACAGCACCTTGGGTCATGTTCAAATAGGTCGTGTCTTCATTGTTTATTGATCAGCAAGTGGACTTCCACCTGCTGAAATGGACCTAGACATAGATGCAGATATAGTGCTTGAAGGCTACAAGCGTGTTCATAAGTGTTATTTACTGTGCAAATTATAAGAAGAGTAAGAGAAAATTTGCAGTTTTAAAATATATTTTTATAAACGATCCCAGCGTTTTCATTTCCCAGTTGGAAACTACCATGAAAAAACTTTGTTTGTAAAGTTACTCACTTTTTATGTTTTTGTCCAAGAATTTACTGCATGGGGTCACTAAAAAAGCTTAAAGTATCAGTTACTAAGAACTGAATCCAATTCCACTATAAAAGATGATCACTCATCATAAAGAATCCGAAGAGCCAATTGAGCTCCAATAGGGTTTATAAAATAGTTAATCCCACAAGCACAATAATGAGATCTCAGTAATATTACCATCACTGTATATGACCAAGTTGCACACAGTACAGCTGTTTGGACACCCGGCTAAGGGCTGAATAATCTTAACTACTGGACAAACCACCTGTGTGTTATCAGCTTTATTCATGAGTCCCCAAATGATTAATTTATCAAATATTTTATCTGTGCACCTATTTTTCTCTTTAGAACTCTGGCAGGTTTGGATCTTCTTTGGCAGTACTGGATTTTAACCTTGATGGACACCTGGACATGGCAGTGGGAGCTCCTTCTGTGGGGTCCCAGTATCTCAGATACACAGTAAGATGCAATGCAATGCAGTGATACCTCATACAGCCTTATACTGTGTGTAGAAGACAACCTTTATTACCTACACCATTTATATTTGATCAGTACAATGTTAACTAAAATAGCAAGTACAGACATAAGAATGTGATTTGTATAATATTACTATTTTTTTCTAGGGTTCTGTAAAAGTGTTTTATGGATCAGGGGGTGCAGATTTGTCTTCTCAACCAAATGTGACCATAACATGCAGGATGAGCTCATCATCCATCCTCTCTCTCTCTCTGTCTGTCTGTCTGTCTCTCTCTCTCCCACCCCTTTTAAGGTAACCTTTATTATGTTATAAAATGGCCAATTTTCAATTGGCTTTCATTATTTTTCTTTTATAGTTTTATAGTTATTTGCCCTTTTCTTCGGACTCTTTGCAGCTTTCAATTGGGCGTCGCTGACCGCTTCTAAAAAGCAAATGCTCTGTAAGGCTACAAATGTATTATTATTGCTACTTTTTATTACTGATCCTTCTATTCAGGCCTCTCCTATTCATATTCTAGCCTTTTATTCAAATCAGTTGCTAGGGTAATTTAGACCCTAGTTACTAGATTGCATATAATGCAAATTGAAGAGATGCTAAATAAAAAACTAAATAACTCGAAAACCTTCAAAAATAAAAAATGAAAACGGCAAATGAAATGGCAAATTATCTCAGAATATCACTCTCTACATCATACCAAAAGTTATCTCAAAGGTGAACAGCCCCTTTAAGCTCTGCAAGGGTCTCTCTCTTGCCTGATCTCACGTTACATTTATTTAAGCGCATTTTAATGCATTTTTTTATGTGCATTAATCAAAGAAAAATAAAAAATTTAAATCCAAAGAAAAAGATTTTTTAAACTAAATTTTATATGCAACACTCAAATAACATACAGGATCTTAACATCATGTGTTCAGGTATATCTGACCATAGCTTTATGATGAATTACCCTTTGAATGAACTTTGTTTATGATGTAGAGTTGTAGACTATACAGTATGTGGATATTCTGTGACTGGTCACTGGTTCACATATTGTAACCTAGGCTGGACCCTCCTAGCAGCTGATATGAATAAAGACAGAAAGAAAGACCTTGTAATTGGCACACCATATGCTCCAGGTGGAGGAAAGCAAAGAGGTTTAGTGGCTGCTTTTTTTTCAAGTACCGGTAGAAAAGGTAATATATAAGAAGGATGTATTTTGTGTAGGTAGCGGTATTGTCTGTGACAACTCAGTTTGTAAACTACTCTTCTACTAATTACTAACTACAAAGACTTACCTCTCTCTCTCTTTATTCAAACATACTGTATTCTTGTACAAATATGCTCTGATGTTGAGCATTGCACTCTATCGGATAATAGTACAACACAAGATCACCTTGGATGAGTAAGTCCAGTTGCTTTAGATTAATATAACTTCTATAAACTACTATATACTGCATGGAGCAAGAGATAGTCCAAAGTGACATCTCAGGCCATGTAATATTCTGGTCTAGCCTTATGCCAGGGTGATAAATATGCTAAGACAAGTCAAGGTAACATGAATTCTCCATTTGACTAGCTTTACATTTCAACACAGGTAGTGTCAGGCTTACCGGAAAGTTTATGAAGCGATGGACCTCTTCTAGATGATAAGGACCCACAAGCGGCTCACACAACACAGAACCCACCCGGGGATGAGACAGGGAGAAGCCGTGAGTGGAGAGAAGCCAGTGAGGCTAGGCCGAAGCAAGGTACCAGGGATTCAGAGAAGAGAATAGTCAAACCGGATCCGTAGTCAAATGGCAGGCAGCAATTCAGCAGGAACGAAAGGTAAGCAGAAGTCTGGGCAGGCAGCGAAGTCTCAGAAGTCAAAAACACATCAAGGTCATACACAGGAGTCAATCAGAAGTAGTATAAATCTGTAAGCTAGGTCTCAGGACAAACCACGATAACCAGGCACAGTTTAAATACAAAATTCAGTTTAAATACCTTTAAACTTGGCACCAATTCTGCAGCGTCAGAACGCCTGCGACGAGGAGTCAGCGTGAACACGCTCTGCGCCGCAATGAGCCTGCGCCTGGATGCGCGCTGACGAGCGCGCGCTTCTGCGCGCACACGTGACCCGACGCCCGTGACGTCAGGAACGCTGGACGGAGGCGCATCGAGGGATCCGCTCGGTAAGTATTTCTTACAGGTAGTAGGTTGTCTGTAGAAGCAGCAGAATGGAGTATAGTTGGAGAGCAGGATTATGCTTGGTTTGGTTATTCTCTACACAATCACATCTTTAAGAATCAAACTTTGCTGTTGGTTGGAAGTCCCACATGGAGTACCTGCAAGAGGTTTGCCACCTTTCTTTACATATTGTTATCATCCAGTAAAATACAAAGGTGTTAGTATCTATTCAAGAGAATAAAGTGTTCAGGACAATAGTCACATAAGCAGAACAAACAACATTCAAAGCAAGAGCCAATGCTGACAACTTTGCGAAATCCAAAAACAATTTACTACCCTAAATTATCTTATTTTTTTATAGACTTAACTCTGATGATCCATCAAGAGGAACCCAGAGTGTAGGAAAGGCATATGGTTTCTACCCCCCCCAAAAAAAGATGTGACTTTTGTTGTTCATGGAGACACAGTAAGCATAACATTTTGCTTTTCAGGGGCCTTTTGTGGTATTGATAGGTCTGAGTGATGGTGAACATGAACTAACCACATCAAAGAGCTGCTTACATGTGGGGAAGGGTGCAAAACACTATGGGGCCGATTTACTAAAGGGCGAAGTGACAAACGCTGGCGACAATTCGCCAGCGTTACTTCCCGCAGGGAATTTACTAATGGGCGCAGGTGTAGGGCATTATAACAACTTTATTGTCTTTATTAAGGTTCCCTGGACATGTGTAATTAACAGTGGAAATTTAATGTATTTGCTGCAACATAAACATAAAGATATCCATTCAACTTTAAATTTCCCATAGTATGCAAATTAACCTCTAACCTAATAAGACCTCGAGCGAAGTTACAATAGGCAGAAATGAGCACTAGTGCATCTTCGCTTTGGATTGCTTGCATTGCCGAAGTAACGCTAGTGAAAATTCGCCAGAGTTCAACGCCCACAACAAAACTCTGTATTTTAGAGAATTAGCATTGTTTGACCGAATTTTTGCCTGGCAAATTGTAGCGATGGGTGCGAAATGTTTGCTGGGTACTTTTCGCCGTTTAGTGAATCTGCCCCTATGTTCTATGGACCAGAATGAATGGAGTGCAAAGACTTTGGCTTCCATGATGAATATAGAGCTGCCTGCCAGTGCTATGGAGCTTACTTACTGCATGCCTACAGCAGCTGTTCAGGTTTCCACTGGTAACTGTACTTGTGCAATATAGCACTTATGTTAACGAGAGTCCTCTTGACCTGGGATATATGCTAGGTCAGTGTTTTTCAACCTTTTTTGAGCCAAGGCACATTTCTTTCATTGAAAAAATCCCGCGGCACACCACCAGCTGAAAATGTGAAAAAAAAGCTTATATTAACAATATAAGTGCTATTGTTAATATAAGCTTTTTTTTAAACATTGAAGAATGACGGTTATATTTATAACATCCTTAATAGGAATCAAATAAACACAAAGAAAAAAGTATTTTATAATCTTTGATATTTATACTCACTCAGTGTGAACCCTGGGCCTGTTTGGATGAACACAGAGCTGATATCCTGGCAGGAATCGATGAAAGACACACACGAAGATCTTCCTCCACAGCTCTCAGTCTTTCTCTGTTTTTAGATTTTACAGCAGTCAGGCTTGAAAAGCTCACCTCACACAGATATGTTGTGGAAAATGGGAGCAATGTCAAAATAGCTTTGTTGGCCAGCATGGGGAACTCCTTGACAGCTGCCAACCAAAAACTGTCCAAAGGTAGATCAGCAAAATTTAGCTTGAGACCACGATCTTGTCTCAGTTCAGTTAGTTCCTCCTGCTCCTGTAAAGTCATGTCCTTTCCAACAGCTGATGCTGAGCTGAATGGGTCCCTAACCCAGTCAAGGCACTCCGTGGAGGCTGAAGAGAAATAAAATGACATCTTCTCCTGAAGCGTTTTCAAATGTTTAGCTATTAGCTCACACAGTACAGTAGTATTAACATCTTTCCATTTATCGGTGAGTGGGAACATTTCAAGATTGCCACTTTCCACATGTTGCTGCCAGAGTTGCACCTTTGAACGGAATCCATTTATTTTATCTGTACTTGTAAGCAGGTTTTCATTTCGGCCTTGCATTCGTGTGTTCAGCTCATTCAGATGATGAAAAATATCTGCCAGGTATGCCAGCCTTGCACACCACTCATCACTTGCAAGCAGCTTTGCGTAATCGGACCCCTCATTTGTCAGAAACACTTTAAGTTCCTCTCGCAGCTCATACACACGGGCCAGCACCTTGCCGCGCGACAACCATCGGACCTCCGTATGAAACAGCAAGGTTTATGCTCCGCTCCCATTTCCTCACACAAAGCCGCAAATATGCGACTTTTCAGAGGTCGTGACTTCACAAAGTTTACCATGCGCACAACATTATCCAACACAGGAACGAGGTCTGCTGGTAAAGTCTTGGCTACGAGGGCTTCGCGGTGTAAAAAACAGTGCGTAATGATCACATCTGGATTTTTTTCCTTCACTCTGCTTACAAAGCCTTTGGTGCGCCCGACCATGGCTGCAGCTCCATCAGTGCAGACACTCGTGCAGTTTTCCCACTTAAGTCCTCCTTTTTCCAGATATTCTGATGTGACCCGAAAAATTTCCTCTCCTGTTGTTTTTTCTGGCAAAACCTTGCAAAATAGAAAGTTTTCTCTGATTGCGTCTCCATCCACAAAACGCACATTGGCCAAGAGTTGAGCATGTCCACTTATATCAGTAGACTCATCAAGTTGCAACGCAAATTTATTACTGATACGGATCTTGTCCAAAACCAAACTTTCGATGTCTGCAGACATCTCATCAATACGTCTGGAAATCGTGTTATCTGAGAGAGGGATTTTGGCTATTTCTTTAGCCGCTTCGGGTCCGAGCATCTCATTTACAATGGCTTTGCAGGCAGGAAGTATTAATTGCTCTGCCACAGTGTGGGCCTTTTTTGATTTAGCCACAAGTTCAGCGACGTGGTAGCTAGCTTTAAGGGCTCTCTCATTTACCTTTGCGGTTTTTCTCATGAAAGTGGCCTGTTTCTCCGTGTGTTCACGCAGGCGAACAAAATACTCCACATTTTTGTTTTGAAGTGAAGGGTGTTTAGTTTGGAGATGGCGTTTAAGTTTACTTGGGACCATAGCACTGTTGGAGAGCTTTTCACCACATACCAAGCACAACGGAATCGGTGTCGTTGCATCTCCTGTAAAAGTAAATCCAAATGAAAGATAGCTTTCGTTGTATTGCCTCGTGCCAGAAACTTTGCTTGACGTCACCGTCTTTGCTTTCTTTTGACCTCCACTCATACTAGGGCCTTCATCTGGGTCCAGTTCAGAGTCAGCATTTTTCCTCTTCAAAAACGTATCCATCACTTTCACTGTCGTTGGATAATTTTTACAATGAGTTTTCAAACACAGTTCTGCAGGGGGGAAACATTAGGCACATTTTAATCATGTTTATGTTTCTCCTGTATACAGCAGGAGATAATCTGCCTCCCATGGTGTGCCATGTACATTTTCCTTCTTTCTAAATTTTAAGTAAGGTGTAAGTACTAAATAAATAAAATAATCAATAAAAAAAAATAATAAATCAAATGTTTTACAAAGAAATTGGAAGTAGCCCAGTGAGTAGCCCAGACACAGAGGCAGGGATGTGTGCAGACTAATAGTGTGCAGACTAATACTACTGTATTTGGCTACACTATTAGGCTCCTTCTTTGCATACCATAAATGTGGAAGTTACCATTCTACCTGAAGTATTCTGCACTATGAAAAGTACTACTTTTCATAGTGCAGAATACTTCAGGTAGAATGGTAACTTCCACATTTATGGTATGCAAAGAAGGAGCCTAATAGTGAGACAACACAAAACCACCCTTTATACAGTTTTACATAATACAAGGAAAGGTCCAGCACTGTAGTTATAAGGGTACTGACAATGAATGCAGAAAAAAAAACCCTTATTCAGTTTTATGTGTCATCCGCAATGTTAGGATAAACAGCCAAAGAGTGTTCTAATTTTGAGTTAATAGGATCTATATAGTTCAACACATAATGTAAATGTCCCTTCTCCTGCCTGTAACACAAAGTCTGTGTTACAGTAAATATATATATTTTTTAATAAGCTGGGTTGTCTCGTTTTCATCTCAGTGCATGGGCCCCTGGGGTGCATTGATCTCTCCCCCCCCCACACTCACAAATGGGATTCCTCCTTTTGCCAACTTGAATTAATAAACCTGCTTTTCATCAGTTTTCCAGCAGAGCAAGTGCATGTACAGCAAGATGTTAATATCATTCTCAGCAGGGTATTTTTTTTTACTGAAGGCTGTTTATGTGAGGGCCACTTTATACATCATTATATTTATAAGCATACAAATGGTTGGGGCTTTGGCACATATGAGTTGGTGAATATTTGTATTTGCGTACATAAATACAAGATATCAGATATATATTAAAATGACATTTTTCATGAGTTTAGTTAGTAACTAAACTCATGACAAATGTCATTTTAATATATCTGATATCTTGTATTTATGTACGCAAATACAAATATTCACCAACTCATATGTGCCAAAGCCCCAACCATTTGTATGCTTATAATGATGTATAAAGTGGCCCTCACATAAACAGCCTTCAGTATATTGTGCTTTTGTATGAAGACATGTATCCTTGTGAAGCCAGCCACAAACAACCCATTTCCTGTGAGATCCAATAGCCCTCAGACAGATGCAACCACATAGACATACATAGAGAGCAGCTAAAGGCAGAATCCAGGCTAGTGCTCGAATACCTACCGACTTCTGCCAGGCTCTGCTCTGTCTATGGCTATGCACATCGAAGCTGCGCGCAGTTCCCTGACGGTCTGACCAGCCCAGGCACACGCAGGTCACATGACGTCGCGTCAGGTCCGCGCACTTCTGCCTTCGCATGCGCGCAGCAAAGCCGACTCCAGGGTGAGGCGGCACACCTAACATTAGTTTGGGGCACACCAGTGTGCCGCGGCACACAGGTTGAAAAACGCTGTGCTAGGTTACATCAGCCAATGAATGGACAGAGCTGTGTTATTGACACTTCTTCCTGTTACATCTAGAACCTGCATTATTTTCTGTCAGTGAGTGACATACAGATGTAAAAGGGCAATATATACTGGAATCCATATGCCAATTTGATACGATTCTTTGTGTATGTTGTCCTTTAAGGTAAACTAGTATAGTGTTGTTGAAAGCGACTAGGGGGTCTAGTTATTAACATTCACATTTCTGTTTTTTTTCCTAAATCAATCTTTTTTTTTCTCTAAAAGTCAAAAAATTCAAGATTTATAAAATGTAAAAAGCACGAAAACTCTAATACAGAAATTCAGCAAGTAAAGCAGTCACTTTTAGCCAGCCCTGGATTTCTAATTTGGGCACTCCTAGGCTAAGAGGGTCCTGTCACTGCTCCTCACGCCTGCCCCCTCCACCACTCACGAGCGTGTTCATTTGCAGGTTTCTGCTGGAACACTGGGGATTAGGTTCGCTGGAGTTTAAGGGCCAAGACAGATGAGAAGATTCAGAGAGATTAGTCGCCCGGTGACAAATCGCCTCTTCTTCGGGCGACTTATCTGCCCGGAACTGCCTCCAGGCCAGCTAGAATCTAAATTGGCACTCGGAGCGATTCATTTTCCGATGTCGCCCGAAGTTTCCTCTTGAGGCAACTCCGGAAAACGAAATGCTCCGAGTGCCACCCTGCAGGCTATTTAGGTTCTAGGGGGCAGGGAGGCAGTTCAGGATGATTAGTCCCCCAAATCTTCTCATCTGTCTTTGCCCTTAAATAACTGTAAAATCTCCTGAGCATTCCCAGGGCTTTAGAAAAAAATTAGAATGTGGCTGACCAGCATGCTGACCCTAAATCTTGTCACCCTAGGTCTGAACCTTTGTGGCCTACCCACAAATCCAGGTCTGCATCCTATAGAAGTTAATGGGAGCTGCTGTGATCCTATTGGACTAATTTTTAACCATTCAGACTTTTAGGATTTTTTTGCTAGTAAATGCAGAAAAACTAGCATTTTTAAAGGTTTTTGAGGCTCATTCAGCTTTTTTTCCCGTTCGTCCTTTTTATATTCTGATATTTTAATAAATTACGAGGCATTTGTGATTTTCGAGAAATAGAATTGAATCGTAGTTTTAAAAAAATTCTAAAACCAATAAAATTCAAATGTTGATACATGGACCTCCCTGTTTCTTTATAAGATATACAGTATGATGTCTGAACTAGACTAGACTAGACTAGACATCAACTAGAAAAATAATAAAAAAATGTGAACATGTATATACTTTTAACAGCTTTTTAAGGTGTTTGATGTCGGATATTATCCTGATTAACAGACTGTGATGTGGTTGTTTGCAGGTACCACCTACCAAGTTGCATTTCTATCTAGACATTTGCACCACACTGGGACTGCTTCAGTGTTTGAGCTGAAATCAAGGAGTTCATTATCTCCTCTGAGCACTCTGAGTGGAGACTGGGCATACGCTCGATTTGGGGCTAAGATTCATTTAAATGATCTGGACAATGATGGCCTTGGTATGAAGTGCTTCCTTCTGTGTGAAACTAGTAGTATAATTTTGTGTTCCATTATTTACCCGGGGTGACTGTAATTACATAAGAAGTGTATATAGATTGTATGAATGTAGTTTCTAGCCATTGTTAATGCATGGAAAGATATACAAGGAATAAATGTAAAGTAGGATATACACTTTCAAGGGAATATGTTATAATGTTAAACTGGTGATAATGGTACTGTACATCACTGCATGTAACAAAAATATCTGTGACTTTCACCCCAGGCCAGCATGCGCATCTCTTCTTTGACTATAGAACTGGCTTGGGATAACTTTCCTGCCCAGTCATTGGGGAACCTAACTAGTTGCCATATCCCATTGTTTGGTACAGTTTCTTTAAATTCAGTATGTTTAAATGAATCACCCAGAAAGCACATAATTCTTATATACTTATGATGATGTGAGAATCTAGTTTACTCTTTGGTTACATTTTCCATTCACAGATGAAATCATAGTGACATCACCTCTAAGAAATGATGTAACACTCACAATACTTGGAACTGAGGCTGGACGGGTCTATATGTATAATGGCAATACTACTACTCCCGGCTCTCTGACGAAAAAATGCAAATCATGGGTTTCACCATGTCCTGAGGATTGGGTAAGACATGGCAGAATGTGGAATTTCTACATATAACTGCATTTTAGCACTTTGCTCCTTGTTTTATCATCCCTTGTGAGATTTATGACAAATCTCAGGCATTTTACCAACAGTCCACCTAAAAATGCACCATCAAAATTAGAATCCCTTGAAAATGCTAGAACAAGCATTTTATCAGTCAATCCTCCCCAGTTAAATCTCTTGAGCATTGCCCCTTTAGTCAGTGGCCTAAGTGACAATTAGGGTTGCCACCTGGCCGGTAACAATGATGTTTGATGCCAATTAATAGGAAAAAATGGCAAGAATATACAGTAGGAAGGCTGGTGTTTTTTTCCAGAAAAGGTGCACCTAGTGACAAACAATCTAGACAACAGGAAAGTTGTGTCACCTATTTTAAACCTAGGCGGTGCAATGAGGCTGTGACCAAAATACATATGTCAAATACCGCTATGAGCCGCTAATGTTAAAAAAAGTGGTGAGCACAACTTCCTTTTATAGTTTATACAGGAGCATGACCAGTCCATGTGTAGATCCACCTCATCTATAGTCAGGTGATCCACTGGTGTCTAAAAAGGCAGCCAAGTGGGTTCTTTGAAGCGCAAGTAGTGCAGGTAACCTAGTCCTGTAAAATGTATAATGAGCAAAGATTCTATGAATCAGATAAAATTAGCATGGACTGCCAGATTGATGACTTGACGTATGCCAGCTTAAAATTGCAATATATGACACAATCCTGTTGTTAAGGTAAGGCATTTTTAGTAGCAGTATGCCAAAATGTCGCTGTCTAATTATTGAAGGTAGTGCAGAGACTCTGTATTTGAATACAATCTTAGACTAAAGGTGGCCATATAGCCAATAAAAGCTGCTCACAGACCAAGTCGGCAGCTTTTTGGCCAGTGTATGGGCCTCAAAGTTTGCTTAATATGCGAGCCCAGCTTGCGCCAGAAAAACTTTAGTATCCAGTCCCAACTTTATGTCCTTATAGTGTATAGTCTAATACTTCTCGATATAGGAACAGATACTCCAATGCAGAAACTGTGCTGCTACATTATTTATTCAACACAGTGTATGGGGCCCTCCAACGGGTTTCCCTGACCGTTTTCTTGCTGAAAAATTACCAGATGTCGATCAGGCAGGTTAACTTGTACTGTTAATATAAATGATTTTGCTACAACAGCTACACCTGCTGGTCATTTTCCAACCATTCTGACCACCAAGTAGCTGAGGAAGCATGGACATCCGCAGAAAATTTTCCGGGGGGGGCAAGTAAGTTGGTATCAAAAAAGGGTATCATCCGGCAACAATCCTATTGGCAGCGAATCACATCCCAGACCCACGTTCAGTGTCAGGCTGCATTTTCCCAGACGGCGGGGAGGGAGCATGTAGCTCCTAACTGTGCCAGGAACTCACGTTGCATTCACAACTTCTCGTGGAAAACAACCAGCCAAACACACTGTATAATAAACTGCAGCTCAGAGAAGAGACCAAGTGGCGGCTGCGGCACCCTCCTTGGCCTCCCAGCTCCCACTAGGATACACTGACCCTGTGGCCAACCCTCATATCTAGGCAGGTAGTTTGTGCTTTGGCTGGCCCTTTCCTCCTCTGCGCCCTGTCAGTGCTGCTTCTACTGCACCCTCCTAAGTTCTCGCAGTCTGGAGCAGCACTGACGGATGGGGTTACAGGCTGCGCCTGCAGGAAGCTAAAGGCAAGTTTTTTTGGCAACTGAATTTTTCTAGGGGGGGGCAATCACTTCATTTCAGGGGCTCAAAAGTAATTAGACAAATAAAAAAACTGAAAATAAAATGTTCATTTCTAATACTTGGTTGAAAACCTTTTGTTGGCAATGACAGCCTGAAGTCTTGAACTCATGGACATCACCAGATTCTGGGTTTCCTCCTTTTTAATGCTCTGCCAGGCCTTTACTGCAGCGGCTTTCAGTTGCTGTTTGTTTGTGGGCCTTTTTGTCCCAAGTTTAGTCTTCAACAAGTGAAATGCATGCTCAATTGGGTTCAGATCAGGTGACTGACTTGGCCATTCAAGAATATTCCACTTCTTTGCTTTAATAAACTCCTGGGTTGCTTTGGCTGTATGTTTTGGGTCATTGTCCATCTGTATTATTAAACATCTCCCAACCAATTTAGCTGCATTTAGCTGGATTTGAGCAGACATTGTCTCTGACACATCAGAATTCATTTGGCTGCTTCTGTCCTGTGTCACATCATGGATAAACACTAGTGTCCCAGTGCCACTGGCAGCCATGCACACCCAAGCCATCACACTGCCTCCACCATGTTTTATAGAGATGTGGTATGCTTTGGATCATGAGCTTTCTCTTCATACTTTTTTCTTGCCATCATTCTGGTAGAGGTTGATCTTGTTTTCATCTGTCCAAAGAATGTTTTTCCAGAACTGTGCTGGCTTTTTTAGATATTTTTTTTTATAGCAAATTCCAATCTAACCTTTCTATTCTTGATGCTTATGAGTGGCTTGCACCTTGCAGTGCACCCTTTGTAGTTACTTTCATGCAGTCTTCTCTTTATGGTAGACTTGGATATTGATACACCTACCTCCTGGAGAGTGTTGTTCACTTGTTTGGCTGTTGTGAAGGGGTTTCTCATACACCACTGTTGTATTCAGTGGATGTTTGGGTCTTTTTGCGTTGCTGAGTTCACCGGTGCTTTCTTTCTTTCTCAGGATGAACCAAACTGTACCAAACTCCTAATATTGTAGCTTAAGGATGGCTTGTTTCACCTACATGGAGAGCTCCTTTGACGGCATAATGTCTGGTCACAACAAAATCATCCACATTCAAGCACCCCCCCCCTCAAATCAACTCCAGGGCTTTTATCTGCTTAATTAATAATGACATTACAAAGGAATTGCCCACACCTGCCCATGAAATAGCCTTTGAGTCAATTGTCCAATTACTTTTGAGCCCCTGAAATGAAGTGATTGTGTTAAAAAAAGGCTTTAGTTCCTCACATTTTTATGCAATCGTTTTGTTCAACCCACTGAATTAAAGCTGAAAGTCTGCAGTTCAACTGCATCTGAGTTTTTTCATTTAAAAGTCATAGTGGTAATGTACAGAACCAAAATTAGAAAAAAGCTGTCTCTGTCCAAAGATTTACGGAACTAACTGTATTTATCACAGATCATCAGACATTTATGTAAGCCAAGGAACATTCTTGTCAGTTTATTATGAAAAGCAAGCAGCAATCTTTAACCCCTCAGCTGATTGCCATTCAAATGGGGAGGGATTCTGAGTGCCCATGGGGCTGTTCTGCTATTCAGAAACAGAAAATCACTAATATCACATATAAGCAAGGAGTGTTAGGGGCAAATTCACTAAGCGCCGTAGCGCCTAACGCTAGCGTCAATTCGCTAGCGTTGGTCATTTTCGTTACTTCGCAAATTCTCTAACGAACGCTGGCGTAAATTCGCTAGTGTTACATCGCACCCTTACGAATTTGCAAAGGACGTAACTACGCAAATTCACTAACGCGCGCATTGTACTGAACGATACCTTTTACGCTAGACTTCTTTCGCCACCTCAGACCAGGCGAAGCGCAATAGAGTAGATAGGGATTTCTTCAAAAAAAGTTCAAATTTTTTCTAAGTCCCAAAAAACGCTGGCGTTTTTTCTATATTATGGGTGATAGGCTGAAAAAGATCGAAAAATATTTTGGGGCTCCCCTCCTTCCCCCCTACATTTCCTAACTCATGGCAACTTAACTATACAGTGGGCACATGTGTAGGGCAAAAAAAAAAATTTTATTTGATGTTTTGAAGGTTTTCCAGGCATTTGTAGTGCTGCTACATATTCCTCCATTGAAATTTGAATTTGGCGCCGTATGCAAATTAACCATCGCTAGCATAACTTCGCTTCGCTTAACGAATCAACGCTAGCGCAACTTCGCAACCTTACGCTACCCCTGAGCGCAACTTTGGATTTTAGTGAATTTGCGGAGCGCTGGCGAAACGAACTACGCCGGACGAAGTGTGGCAAAGTGCGGCGAAGTTACGCCTGGCCCAACTACGAATCTTAGTGAATTTGCCCCTTAGACTCTGTGTATGTGCAATTGACCTCTCTGGTGAAGTATATGGATACTTGTCTTGGATAGGCAACCGGATGACTGCAATATGTGATTATTAATTGAACAATGTGAAGAGTAATACCTATTTATAGCAACCAGTGACATCGGTAGTATTTTTTCAAAATTGTTTTTAGACCAACTGTTGCTGGTGTAATTGGAACACTTACTTGCCAGTGTTAAGATAATAAATTTGTCAACCAAATGCTGACACACTTCTTTTTCTCGTTACAGATATACAATAACAGATATGATGTAATATGTATATAAAACATTTTGCTACTGTGTTTTTGTAAGTATTTTAAAGACAAATAAAAAAAAAATCTGAATTTAAGAAACAGTTATGGTTCATTAACACACAATTCTGTTTGTAATCTAAAGACTTAAAATAAACACTGTCTGATCCTGTGGTATTCAAGCAATGTGCCCATGCGCCAAACTGATTGTTAGTGTCCAAGGGGTCTTGCATGGTACGGTCACTTTTCTTTGATATGCTCATTTCAGCCAATGGCCAAAACAATCAGGAACTGTGGCTTCTCTTCACTTCTTCATCTGTTGATGCACCATGCAGTAGTTAAAATGGTATCTGTAAGTGAATGGCCAGCTTAGGGGTTGTTGCAAATTATCAAGAAGAAAATGCGGTTTGCCTGTATATATAATATACAGAGCTGTTTCAGCATGGAAGGTCCCATTGGGCACAGGAGTGTGAATAGCCCCTCCCCCCCATTTATACAGAATAGGGACAAATATTCTTATCATATAATAGATCAGTCCATATTACCAATATGCACACTGGCACTCTGCACATACCCACTCATGCCCTGCACTGGCACATTGTGTGTACCACAAAATGTAGACTCATTGAGCCCTATACATGCTGCAGGACCTTCAACCCCATCAGTGCTGTTGCCTAAAGTGCTTACAAAGTCATGCAACAACATTTATACCGGAAAGGGAAAACCCAGGGGTGCCAAGAATCAGTATAATACTTCTTGGGAGCTTACTATAATGTAACTGCGCCCAGCTTAAATCAGTGCAAGGGACACCTGGCCCCAGTGAAAACATGGTGGTGTGGTACCAAATCTCAGAAGCAGTGTCATGTTTCCCATGTTCATGAATATCAGTGGGCATGGATGAGAAGGATTTGTTATTCAACCTTATGTGAAACATGGCAGCCTGCCCAACGTCATTCTACATTCTCCTGACATGTGGGAAAGCAGCGTCATGCAGAGGGTGATGGGACTAATATCAAAGTGTGGGCCAAAGAGAACTGACAAGCTGATACAGACACAGCCTGCATTTAAATACAATAACCTCTCTTTTAAGTAAAAACCTGAAATCATCATAGACTATATGGTGTCATGTTTGGGACAGGGCTGTTTCACATATCCAACATCATTGTCATTGGTAAAGTTACATCCCACATTTAGAAGAAAAATCCTTCCTGGGAACTCTGGTGGGGTGGGATCCTCTTCAGAGGGAGGCAGATTTGCACCCCTGGGGAGCAGGGTACTAGGGTGATATATACATTATGCTATAAATGGGTATTCAATTATACACTTCTTCATTTAGCCCAGGGATCCTATAGCTTTTCCTAAGGCTGATGGCAGATTGGGTGTCTTGTCAACCACTTGAAATCACTTCTTCTTAGTGCAACAAAGGGCCCACAATAATTTTCCATCTGTGTTAATTGAAATCATTGCATGTAGGACCTGCATAAAAATACCCTCTGTCACCTTTTTTCACTACTACTCTGGTTCGGCGTGCAGCAATTTAGCTTTGTGTAGATGCCAAAATAATACTAATGGCAATGTCATGTCTATGAGCCAGTCGCATCTAGGGAAAACGTCTTCTAATGTCAGTGACATGTTTATGGGTCAATCTTTCCTACTCCCAAATTGTATTGATCACAGCAACATGTTTGGCCACTGACCCATAGTTCCAAAGGCTACTAATATATGTGATATGTTTATGGGATAGTCCCTGCTAGGCCCAAAATTTAGTAAGGGTAATTACATGTTAATAAACCAGAACCGGCTTAACCCAATCTGAAGATGTACTTATCTGAGTTATGTGCTTCTGTACGCTTTATATCATATGTGTAAAGTTAAAATATTTTCCTTCAAGTACAATGACAATAAATCTGGCCTCAGTGCAGACCAGTAGGGCTGGATCCAGACATGGCTTATTCCCTTCTTAAATTTCTTCATCTTTTTCACCCATTTCTCATACCCCTTGATTCCTGAACCATTTCCCTTGCACTACAGCTCTCCATCCCCTCTAATATTCCTATCCCAAACAATACTAGGGTACAATAAAAATGCAAGAACACAATTATATAATGTATTTATATACTGCAAATTTATTTATATTAATTTAAAAAGGAAAGAACTCACGTCCATTAAGTTAAAATTGTAGTGTAAATGGGACCTATTTAGTAGTTGATCCAGAGAAAGGCGAAAACCCCCATCTGAAGCCAGAGCCAATTTGCCTCAGAGGGGGAAAAATTCCTTCCTGACTCCCAAAGGGCAATCGGACAAGTCCATGGATCAACTTCTACTAAGATTTCATGTCAGTATCCCTGTGTTTTTCCCTACCTAAAGATGGATGTAACCCTTTAAACTAGTTAATATATGGGCATAATTTTTACTCGGCTATAGGAGAAGTGAATGTTTGAAGGCAAGAGATGTGAAATTAGGAGCAATGGTATTTTAAAGATAACTTTTTAATAATTCTGAACTAAGGGAACAATAAAAATGTAGATGAGAATTTAGATTCAAGGAGAAGGTTTCTTGGGGCTATGTGAAGGCAACAGCTACTGGTGAATCAGATGAATTTTTAAGCATAACAAATATGCAAAAGGGGGCCCAGCAATTGCAGATATGGTAGTTGACAGTAATCACTACTACTGGTGTTGCCTTGAAAATAAGAAGGTGATGGTGGAAGTGTGTTGGTATGATGACTGAGCCTGCTGGTATAGGTTCAGAAGAATAAGGGGAAGAGGCTGATAGTGGAGCTAAAGGTGAATGAAAAGAAGAGGCCATGGGTGGAGGTATGGTAATAAAAAATATCTCTGATAAATGCTACTGCTAATGCTAAATGCTACTTCTAAGTCTGTGAAATTCTAAGCGGATGTCGTTATTGGAGCAATGGTTGTATGAAATGTGATGTGATTTTAGAGATTTATGATGTAGTAACATGAATTCCAGACACCACTGTTGCAGCTGTGGTAGCCTGAAATTAAATATTAAATGAGCCATAAATAGAGGCACTGTTTGGGCTATGGTAGGTGGAACCGCAAATGCTGAAGGTGTACCAACATGGTGGAGGAGGAACAGTAGAAGAAGAAGAGATGGTGTGTGCAAATAGATATGTGTGAAATATAGAAGCAGTGGGTAGAATAATGGTACAGTAGTTGAAATGTAAGGTACCACTGGTGGAGATGTGAACCTTGAATTTGAGACTGCTGGTGGTGTTGCATGATCTCAAGATAGATGCCACTGGTTACATT
Organism: Xenopus laevis; assembly: GCF_017654675.1. Classification (NCBI taxonomy): domain Eukaryota; kingdom Metazoa; phylum Chordata; class Amphibia; order Anura; family Pipidae; genus Xenopus; species Xenopus laevis. Next base: position 101,777,892 of record NC_054381.1, on the reverse strand, counting down.
AGTAAATGATCATCCTGGTGCTTCAGGGGAGGAGCAGACACTGCTGGTGGAGCTGCACTAATCTCAAAGTCACCACTGGTTGAGCTGCTTCACCTGTAATATAAAATAAAAATCAATTAGTAATCTATCATTATGAATATTCATTAAGAAGCATGGCATTAGAAAGAATTTTATACTTTGGCATAGGCCTCATTAACAGTAATGGGTAATAGTAGGAAAGCAGAGAATTAGAATTACAGATTCATGAATGTTACTAAGCCTTTATAGGCCAAATACATTTTGAAAATCCCCTTGTGGTGGCAGCAACCTTATATGGATATATGAGAAATAAGAAACTTTCCAAATACAATCAATTAAATATTCTGTACAGTGTCTGAAATAATCAAGTTTATCTTCACTTTGCCTCTCTCAGCATCTGTTTCTCTACGTTCTGTCTTCATGGGAGTTGGGGTTCAGACATTCATTGCTAGTTAGATCCAGTATATCTTATAGGGGGGGGCCTTTTGCCTAGAAGATGTATTAGAGCTCACTATTAAAATCACCAGACATCATGTCTCATCATGTAGGATTACATGGCAGTTATTTTATTAGATTTTGTTTGTACTGGAATCAGTTGTTTGAGTGAGCTCTAATACATCTGCTAGGAAATGAAGCCCCCCTATAAGATATATTGGATCTAACTGTCAATGAATATCTGACACCCAACTGCTGCATGTAGAGAGAATGAAGAGAAACAGATGCTGAGAGAGGGATACTTAAGATAAACTTGATTACTTCAGAAACTGTACAGAATATTTAATTGATTGTATTTAGAAAGTTTCTTATTTCAGTATGATGCAATAAGGCTACTGTCTGTAGCCCATAACATCTCAGGGTGTGCACTTATCTGCTTGTCTCTTTGCATGTGGGAAAGATTTCAAGCAGTAAATGCAGAGAATGTTGGTCTAATGCTCTGTAGAACCAATGAATAGTGATATTGAATGGAGACGGTACCTTTCTCTGTGGATGTTTCTTTCACCTAGAATTTTACACAAGAGATTCATTCTGGGCTGTTGCTGTTACTGGCCACAAGATCAGTTACAGGGAAAGCCCTCCAGGGCCATTTGCAGAGCCACTTTTTGTTCCTCTGCTGTGTTGCGTGCGTAGAAGTCACAAGCGCGACGCAGCTGTTTCATAGCTTTTCCCTTCAATCCTGTATAGATTAAAAAAAGCAAAGTGAGGAAATAACCAACATTAAATTCCTGTTTTGTCCAATTATTTGGAAATGATAAGATAGATGATCATTTTAAATAAACATGGACAGACACCCTACAGAGAAATTCCTTCCCGGGTAGCGGTCCATAGTGGGGCCCCACGCACAAGGTCATTGGCAAAGAGGTTTTCTTTCCAACCCACAACTTTGATGTGATGGCAGAATTATGAAATATAAACTGAAGACCAAATGCAAATTCTTAGAATCTCATTGTCAATAATGTACTAAAATGTAATATTAAGGTGATGTAGCCCTTAAAATATTTTCACTATTCATATTGCGATAAGGAATGCATTCTGCTCAAAAGTAAAATGCAATAAAACATTTAAAAAAAATAAAAATACATTTTATTATTCCCAGCACCACTTTCATTTTGCAGTGTCTCATTTCAGTGTTGATTTACACTCTGTGGTGGTGCAGTTGTATCAGATATAATGGATTCCCTCACCTTTCTTGGCCGGCCGGTTCTGCAGAGCCCGGAGATGTTCTTCAATCTCAGCCCTGATGATCTTCTTAGGGGGCAGTTCTTTGATGAATGGGTGCTGCAGGAGTTCTTCGGCACTTCCTCTCTCAGAAGGATCCTTCGTCAAACAGGACTCCAGAAAAGACACAAAACTTTGTGACCTGGATAAAAGGAATGAGAAGTTCTTTTAGCTTTATGTAGTAAAAAAACATCTATCCCTTCAAATGCCTAAAATGCTGAGAAAGAGAGAAAATGACTAAAGAATGTTAAACATCACATAGAATTAAAGGGATGGTTCACCTTTAAGTTAACTTTTAGCATCTTATAGAATGGTCAATTCTAAGCAACTTTTCAATTGGTCTTCATTATTTTATTTATATTTTTTAAATTATTTGCATTCTTCTTCTTCTGACTCTTTCCAGCTCTCATATGGTGGTCATTGACCCCATCTAAAAACAAATGCTCTCTGAGGCTACAAATGTATCGTTATTGCTACTTTTCATTACTTGTCTTTCTATTCAGGCCTCTCCAATTCATATTCCAGCCTCTTATTAAAAGCAATGCATGGTTGCTTAGGTAATTTGGACCTTAGCAACCAGAAATGGCAAACTGGAGAGCTGCTGAATAAAAAGCCAGATAACTCAAAAACCATACATAATAACGAATGAGAACCAATTTCAAATTGTATCAGAATATATTTTAGTACATCATATTAAAAGATAACTCAAAGGTGAACAACCCCTTTAAACTGATATATGGTTATAGCTACAAATATATTTTGCTTTGTTTGATGTGCCCTGATTAATTCAGTTTGGCTGTGAGCTGTGTGGCCATTTTGGGGGTGGGATGGGAATCACAGGAGCATGGGGGCAGCAGGATTCCTGGCTAAAGTACAATAACAATATATAGATGAGAAACAAATAGTTATCCTGAAGTGTTAGAGGAATCCCAAATCCCAGGATTACCCACAGCTATGCCATATCAGTCAACAAAGATATGAAGGGGACAATATTGGCATATCTATAGTGACATAGACTATTACAGCTATGTGTGTAGGGGGGGACTGGTAATGTCCAATGATTTCCCCACACATTTTTACTTAATCCTCTGTAAATGCAGGAGTTAGGGCAGAGACCATACGCACCCATAACCCAGCCTGCATTTAGAGGAATGATGTGGAGCTGCAATCAAACAAGCCCTATTCTTGTAACACAGTTATGGGATCTTTAAAATAAAATACACATCCCCAAAGCTGAGACTGAAATTCCCCTATTATAGCTTCTATCAAACATTTTTATTTGAATCTTAATATATCAAAAGAGATAAGTAGTTATTACAATTATGTAATCGCATGAAATATTTGCATAGAGAAAAGAAATGGGGAGAGAGAGAGGACAGAAATAAAATCGGTTCCGTCTCAATCTGACTGGGGGATCGTTCAAAGGAAAGGAAACTGTTTAAATCAACAGTACTTACTGACAGCATATTATATTTAATAAACATTGGTGATGAGTATTGCATGCTCTAGGGTGGTTTCTGCAAGGTCCCTTAAATGCCATACTATAGAGTAATGCAATGGGTTTACAGTGGAACGAAATATCATTAAGTATTAGTTATTCCAGGTCTGAAAAAATTCAAAGTGTTACAAAATAAACGCTTACATATGATGTTATCATATAGTTCTTACAAAAGGATCGAAGGGGTTTCTGTAGTCGGAAAGAGTATTTATACCACGGTTCCCATATTTCCTTGAGTTTCTCATTTTTATCCATAATTATACTGGTTAGTCGTTCATTAACCATTATCCAGTTCAGCTTGTCTTTAAAGTGGGAAATTGGAACCCAGGGTGAGCTATTGCAATTTTTGCCCTATTATCACTTGTGACTTGTCTGAATGTAACAGTCCTGTTTGGATATAGAAGTTGGCAAAAAACCACTGATGTAAGTATATAAGCAGAGTTCCATTGCACAGACACAATGCACAGAGACATGGGAAGGACTCACCAGGTCTTTGATCGAAGCTTCGGTGGTTGGGCTTCTCTGATCAGGTGCTCCACTGGGTATTGCCCTGCGTAAGCTAGAAGTTAACAACAAATATATCAGACCCTTCAAACATGTCTATAACAGATCTATTTACGAAAAGGTCTTTTTGCTGGAAATGGCGAATAAGCTTCAATTCTTCCCATTCTGGTTCAGAAGTTCTTGCTGCTCAAAGTCTAAAATAAAGTATCCATAAGCAGCCACAATTGTTGTGATTCACTTACGTTCTTGTCCCTCGGCCATTTCGATGGCGGTTATACCCAGCGACCAGATGTCACACTGCAAAAGACAAACAAAAGAGCATTAGAAGGAGAGAATTGAGTTAGTGGGTTTTTAATAAAATCTAAATAAGGAGGCTACTACTCTTTCATATTCTACTTTAGAAACATATACATATATTTGTATGGGAGCAAAAGTACATGGCATTCTCCTTAGGTCAATTATGGCCAAAACAGAACAAAATACAACTTCTAAAATATCCCAATGCACACCCTAGTAATAAAGCACACCATGTTATATGTAAACGTGAGAAAATGCTTTTTTTTAAAATTATATTTATAAACGTATACAGCAATACATCTCCATTACAAACAATAGCAGTTACATAACTGAGCAAAAGAACAAATATTTTAAAGCAGACACATTGTGCAAAAAGGTAAGAAACCCAACGTTTCAGAAAAACTTCTTTCCCCCCATGAGAAAATTACTTCCTCTATGTCCCATTAACACTAATAGGTAAATGCTCAGTGTTGTTACAAGTATTATAAGTACAACATACTTTGGTGTCATACGCCAGGCGCTGGCCCTTCTGCCTTATGGTCTCGGGTGCCATCCAATGTGGAGTCCCTTCCGCTTCGTGGCACAATCCAGTTTGCGGGTCCAGGTTCCAGCTGTTTCCAAAGTCGACTGAAATGACAGATAGAATATATTAATGGAAAATAATTTGTTTGACCACAATAAGATAGAAACCTGAATTATGAAACCCCCTGACTCCAAATTCACAGAAGCTCCCCACCATCCATTACTCCATTATAACTGTAAGTTTTACTCACTGATCTTCACTTTGGCTGTCTCTGTGAGCATGATGTTCAGGCTCTTTATGTCTTTATGAACGACCCGGTTCTTGTGGATGTGGTGCAGCCCCTGGGGAGATAGAGAATGTTACAGACATAAGACTAAACATTCCCAACAAACAGATTGTATATATAATCTATGCAATTAAAGAAAAGTCCTTAAGGGGTAAATCTGACCTTACCTTTAAAACCTCCTTGCAGATATAACCAATCCAGGTCTCCTTCAGGGATTGGCCATTGGTCTTGTTGATGAGGTTGTGGAGAGAACCGCCACCACAGTATTCAAGAGCAATCTGCAATAGAAAGAAAGTATTTAAGGCCGTGTATTATATCATCTCTAGCAGTGATCTGTAAATAATTTCTTACTTCCAAGAGCTCCGATGAGCACTCCGTGAGTGGAGCCCTGTAGTAGGCTCCAAAGAAAGAGGCGACGTTCTTGTGGCCGCTGAACTGCTGGAGAAACATCAGCTCCCTGCAGACTGAGTCTTCATCCTGGAGTGGAATAATAGAAATCCCTTTAGCTCACATAGGCAACCTCACAAACAGGCATGATATAACAAATGGAAATATAAAGATACGTTACCCGACTGATGTTGGCTATCTTCACGGCCACCACACCTTTCCGATGGTGTCGTCCCTGTAATACAGACAGAAAAGTTTAACTTACACTTTGTTTTAGCAAGTCTTGGTTTAACAAGGCATTTTGGGAAGATACTAAATTCAGTGCAGAGCTATTTAAGCCTTTTTGTGAACCACTGAGTAAGTTCTTTCTATTCAACCCTAATTTAGTTGGTCCCTTACCTGGTAGACGTCTCCAGTGCCGCCCTCTCCGAGGAGCACATCCTTGGTCAGCCGACCATCAGGAGGCTGGACAACAAAATAGAATAAAAGGAGAATTTTATGCATAACATAATATTTAAAAAGGGTAAAATATGTCCATCACCAAACCAACTCCCAGATTCCATGCTCTTGCAGCATTTACAGTGAGTGTTCACATTATTTTCCCCTCTTTTCTACTCACCTTGTAAATCTCAGAGAGGGAGCTGGATTCCGACTGTCGCTGAGGGAAAAGAGAAAGATTTTATTAGGGACAGTATAAGGCCCAAGACTTGCTGAATAACAAAATGGTACTACCCTGTGTGAAAGATGCCCTTATCCCACTGATATTAGATCTTCATAATAAGTATAACACTAGCACGAGCCCTAACCAACACATGGATATATTTGGGGAAGAGTACACTGGCACAGAACTACACATCAGCCCTGGCATTTGGTTTATATAATTTCATGGGCATTCTTCACAACACTATTGGTATTAGGTTATATAACAACACGTTTATCCTACCCATAATAATATCACAATAGGAAAGGTAAATTTGGTAAATGGATGGGTTTTACAATTTTAGATGCACTTTGGGTAGTTTTATCACTTATTATTACCCCCTCATTTATTAGATTTTAAAGTGTGGGTTTTTAAATGATGTTTATTCCTAGACTACTGTTTACAGGAATTCCCCTTTTTATTTAGTAAATTATTAATGTTAAATGTGTAAATTGTAATTCGTAATCTATAATGTGTAATGTAAAAACCAATAAAAACCTAAATACAAAAAAAAAAAGAAAGAAAGATGCCCTTATCCCAAATCTACTAATTAGTGCAGTAACAGGGACCGTATTTACTAGGCCCTATAGCAAAACCATTTTAGGACCTCTTAAACCTTAGGACTAAAAAAACATTTCTTAAAGTCAAATTAAATTGTAACAGCCACCTTACCTTCCTCCGTGGGGCGCAGAATGGCATTGCGCCCAAGTCTTTTTGCTCTTAAAAGAGCAGTTGGGTTTTTAAAAAAAAAAAAGATCAGCAGACGTGAATGGAAGATGGTTTTTCCTAGGAAACGTCAAAAATGCTGAATATCTCGCAGGAAAATCACTGGTAATCGCAGGAAATCACAGGAAATCAGGTAGAAATCGCTATGAAGTCGCTACAGATCGCTCAGAACTTTCACTTTATGGGGAGACGAAAAGAAAAAAGAGATTGTGAGCACTGATCATACACTCATCTTGATTTTAGAACTCCTTTTTTTTTTTTCAAAAATTGGAAATCTGATTTTCCTGTAATGTGGCACTGACTCAGGTTTGCAAAAATCTTAAGCAAAAATCCAACTGTGACTGGCTGCTTGATCACCATACATATTAAAGGGGAGGTAACTTTTAGTATGTTATAGAATTGCTAACTCAATTGGTCTTCATTGTTTATTTTTTATAGTTTTTGAATTATTTGCCTTGTTTTTCTAACTCTTTCCAGCTTTCAAATGGGGGTTACTGACCCCATCTAAAACCAATGCTCTGTAAGGCTACACATTTATTGTTATTGCTACGTTTTATTACTCATCTTTCTATTCAGACCCTCCCCTGTTTATAATCCTGTCTCTTATTCATATCAGTTGCTATGGTAATTTGGACCCTAGCAACCATATTGCTGAAAATGCAAACTGGAGAGCTGCCGACTAAAAAGCTAAATAACTCAAAAACCACAAATAATAAAAAATGAAAACCAAATGCAAATTGTCTCAGAATATCACTCTCTTCTACATTATACTAAAAGTTAACGCTGAACTACCCCTTTAATCGTGCTAAAGTGAATGGGTCTAGCAATCAGATGACAAGTGTCACAGGATGCAAGTCTATTAAGAGGTGGTTGGGTTTGTGGGTCAGAGGACTATAGACTGATTGGGGAGTCTGGGAGCATTTTACATTTCTGGTCAGAAAAATAAGCAATGGCTGCCTATTATTAACTATCAACAGCCTCACGCAGCATCAGGAGCCATTAGTGGCAAAACTCAATTTCTCGCATTAGAGGAGAAACCTGAACAGCAAGTGGCCAACTGTCTCTCCAAATGCTGTCAGTGACCCCTGTTACATGTTAACATGGGAGATTCAAGACATTTACCCTTAATACTTTCTTAACTTTTACTGAAAAGCTTTTTAATAAGTAAATGTTATATACAAAGTGAGATACAGAGAGAAATATGAATATTAATAGCATTAGAGGAGAAACCTGAACAGCAAGTGGCCAACTGTCTCTCCAAATGCTGTCAGTGACCCCTGTTACATTTTAACATGGGAGATTCCAGACATTTACCATTAAAACATTCTTAGTTTTTAATTAAAAGCTTTTTAATAAGTAAATGTTATATACAAAGTGAGATACAGTGAGAAATATGAATATTAATAGTATTAGAAGATGAAATTGATCACCAAGTGGCCAACTGTCACTCCAAACACTGTTCAGATTCCTCCCTTAGTAATTTCTAAACTAGCTAATTTTAATACTGAGACAAATACAGAGAAATGTGCATATAAATATTAGAAGAACTGATCTGAATCTCAAATATTTTATATCTGGAGAGTTTGTAGTCTCCCTGCACCCCCGTCCCTTCCCTCGACCCCAACTCTCCCATAATCACTTTTTATATCTATTAAAATGAGAGAAAATATGCAAAACCAAGACTAATATCCCAGGCACTACCTATTGACATAATTAAATATCCATTTTCTGCATTTATGTCATTATTATTTAATTTGTCCCCCCTGTGTGTGTAATGGTCCACTCACCTCTGATCCCAGAAATGAAAGTGAGAAAACCGTTATTAACTGTCACTTTGCCGTGCAGCGATTTCTTGTCAGTGTCATGTGACTCCGTCTGCCTCTCTCCATTGGACGCAGTATTATCGTCGAAGATGCAGTTGCCATTGATTGGCCCATAGCAGTTATTATAAAACCCTGTAATTGTTTTTTCCATAGAAGGTCTCCAGTGATGAGCTCTCCCACCTCGGCAGAAGCCTCCCATCTTTCTCGTACCCCTGACTTGCTGAGGGGTAACATGGACATTTAGACACCATTGGATTCCCCTGTTTGAATCACAAGGATATTCACGTTACACAATAATGAATAAATCAATGAATCATTATAGACCAACTAAAGGAAACATTGACACTTTGCAGCAATTGTCTTTTGACATATGAGTAGAAATTGGCTTATTGCTGCCACAGCTGAGGTGAATTGCCAGTGTTTATTCACAGAAGAATTCCTGATGCCCTTACAGCTCCACAGGAAGAGTATCACATGGGAAGGGGGGGTATGTGAAGTATAAAGGTGGGCTTGGCAGAGGTTCAGGGTTTAGAAGAGAGGAATCTGTCCCACTGTGAGGCCCCACAGGCACCCCCATTCCCATACACACTCAGTATTAGGCACCAGGCTCCAGTCCATCTCTGTCTCACACCCACACTCACACAGCATTATGAAGGGATATTTTTTGTCCGGCATCCAATGGGAGAGGGGTTTCTTGCATCGTCATAACAAAACATAATTTGCTGTCACTTTAGCCAATGGTAGACAAGCTTCCTGCAGCCAATGGGAAAGCACTTCCTGACCCATCTATCCACAATATCATTTGCTGTCACTGGGAGACGAGCTTCCTGCAGTGATTAGGAGCTGCTTCCTACAGCCACAGAGTGAGTGTGGGGAGGAGCTTCCAAGAGTCTGCAGACACAGGAAATGGAGATCTGTATGGATACAAGTTGCAATAACACTGTTCTGGGCTGCAGGGAGATTTCTAGAGGACATTAAATCAGTAGGGGAAACATTTATGGGCTGCAGTGCTGCTTTAGTAAAGTGTATCTGTCAAGGGCCCACTGATTTGGGGTATCACTCTGCCACTGTGTCTCATGTCTGATGCTAGTTGCACTGGTGTCTGTGTTGACATGTAGTAATTATCTGTATTAATTTATAATCATTCTTATATTGTGACATCTTTATTCTATGTGTACTGTATAGTGTGAGTGGGTCCCTAAGCTCAGTAAGTGCAGCAGCACAGAGCATGTGCAGTGAATCAGCAGAAAAGAAGATGGGGAGCTATTGGGCATCTTAAGGCTTAGTCCACACCAGGCGATTCGGGGAGATTTAGCGCCTGGCGACTAATTGCCTCTTCTTTGAAGCGACTAATCTCTCTGAACCGCTTCCTCTTCTCCTGCACTGGCTGTAATGAGAGTCGCCTGCGTTATGACACACGCGACGCTTCATTTTCCAAAGTCATCCGAAGTTGCCTCATCTGAAGTTGCACTCATTTGATCTTCACTAAACTACGGTAAGTTCTTCCCTAGCGGAGTGCACGCAGGAGCGTGTGTTTTGCTGAACATGTCCTAAAATGCATTTCTCACCCTAGGCCGAGTCAATAAAATTTCCAGATAATAAAATATGAAATCCAGTTGCAAATTGTCTCAGAATATCATTCTCTCCATCATAGTAAAAGTTAATTTAAAGGTGAAAACCCCTTATTGATAAGCCTTTTAAACACCAAAGCTTTTCTAAATATTCCAAATGTTGTATTGTTTGTATAGTTGAGCTTTCTACGCTATGTGTACAAGCTTTCATACATACCAGGGGGGGGGGGGAGGGATTGGGTGGAATAGCAGATTTCCTATATACCCTATATTTTTTGTCTGTTTTTTTATGTCAAATATGTGCCAAAATAACTCACCTGTAGCTGCAACGGAGCCACCTTGCATTTCACCAGCCCAGCCAGTAAAAATAATATTTTGTCATCAGGTGTTATTTTCACTGGTAATATACTAGGTGGTACCATACTGGCTACAGACAAGGTACATTTTTAGCAATTATATAAGAGAGGCTGCAAATCTACTGCCTCTACTGCTACAAGGAATATACTGTAGAAGCTGTGCTGGCAGTTGTAACCTATCCACAATTTCAATAAATGTCTGCACAAGAAATAATCTTTCTGGCAATTTTATAGACGGCTACAATATATACAGTAGGCCTATTAAGGCTTTTATTGTTATTTGGATTCTTTTTCCTGTTTCTCCTTTTTACTTTATGAATAACTATGAGGCTTTAGGCCATGCCCCAGTTCAGTCTGACCACACCCAGTTATACCCAAACACCCCCATCCACCCAAGGTCCATCCATTTTTGGGTTGACAGTGCAGGCCTGTCCTGTGAAAACTGGGACAATTTAGAGTATCTGGAGTTAAGCCATACACCTGATGATGTGCAGTTGTTGCGAAACAGAAAATTTCGCCAACTGTGCATGCGCTGCCACGCCAGTCTCATTCCGAAGGTTTCACAGGTTTTTTTTTAACTTTAGGGTTGAATTCTCCTTTACCCCACTGCTACTCAAACTATTAATTACAGCTAAGGTACAGAGTGTATGACCAGTTCACTTATAGAACAATTCTTGCAATTTCTCACTGCTCGTTTTTCACTGGAAAAAAACCCCATGATCTTAAAGTTTCCAAGATACAGGTATAAGACCTGTTATCCAGAATGCTCTGGGCCTGGGGCTCTCAGATAATATGGATCACCATATTAATAAAAATCATTTAAACATTAAATAAACCCAATAACATTGTTTTGCCTCCAATAAGGATTCATTATTTCTTAGTTGGGATCAAATACAAGCTACTGTTTAATTATTAGAGAGAAAAGGCAAATCATTTTTAAAAACATGAACCATGTGTTTAAAATGGAGTTTATGGGAGATGGCCTTCCTTTAATTCACAGCTTTATGGAAATGGGTTTCCAGATAATGGATTCATACCTGTAAATGCAGCTCCTCTTAAAGGGGTGGTTCACATTTAAGTTAAATTCTGGGCAAATTTTCAATCATTTTTTTTTATTATTATAGTTTGTGACTTTTTTGCTTTCTTCTTCTGACTCCAGCTTTCAAATTGGGGTCACTAACCCCATCTAAAAAATAAATGCTCTGTAAGGCTACACATGTATTGTTATTGCTACTTTTTATTACTTGTCTTTCTATTCAGGCCCTCTACAATTCATATTCAAAACTAACCCCATCTAAAAAATAAATGCTCTGTAAGGCTACACATGTATTGTTATTGCTACTTTTTATTACTTGTCTTTCTATTCAGGCCCTCTACAATTCATATTCCAGTCTCTTAATCAAATCAGTTTATGGTTACTAGGGTAATTTGGACCCTAGCAACCAGATTGCAAATTGTCTCAGAATGTCACACACATCATACTAACTCAAAGGCGAACGTCAACTTTAACTGAAAATTCTCAAGCATTGTCACATATTCTTAAGCTGCTTTATCACGATTGTCTATGAGAACTGTGCAATCTTTGAAAGCAGGACTGTGGCGGAATGGGTTGTGGAGTCAGGGACAGGGCAGACGTGCTAAGAAGGGATCATGGTTGGCATCTCTTGATAAAAGCAAAATAGTTAATGTATTCAAAAAAGACTAGAGACTTAAAAAGAAATGATATATAAAATCAAGGTACAACAAGTACTCTTCCCATTGGCAGACAGGGGAAACTGATTTTATTACTAAAAATCCTTTCAGTGACCTTTAGACTGCACACACACACACACACTACTTTTACTAAACTGGACAGTTTAACTAACGGTATCATTACCCTTGTGAGATAAGCACAACAAACAACAAAGGTTACAACTCTAAAATCCTACACTGTCTCAAACTCATACTGCAACACACTTTTTATAATTGGAATCACAACAATGTTCTTGTTCTGGAAAAGCACATTATTAATTACTTCTTTGCTTTGGTTGCAGGCTGCACCGTGCGGTATTTCAACACATATTGAGCTTGGTAAGTTCTTTATTGATATTATAATGCATACTATACTTTATTGTGACGCTTTGACTGCATTGGGGTTATATTCTATAATAGAATACAAATCACCTGAATGTTTACCTGTTATTTACAAAGCAACTTTATAAGGCATATTTATTATGCTGTGTAAAAAACTAGTGGGATAATACACAACACATCACCAGGCTTCGCGTGTAAAAAATGGCGTAACATTTTTAAAGCAACTAAGCAATGTAAAACAACATCAGCAAATCTGCCATTCACATGGTGTAAAATTTCACACAGCTTGATAAATTCGCCATTTATTTTACACAGTTTTTTATACCATTTTGTCGTTGAATTTAATTTTGCACAGCATAATGAATATGCCCCTAAATGTACACTATGTTGCAAGCCACTGTACTGTATATGAGTAATGTATCTAGACAAGAACTTCCCAAATTGTGAAGTTTTGAGTTGATGTTCAGTGCCCTCTCTGGCCTAAACCCACACCTGATACTGCCAAAATGGATGAAGATTTCAGGTTAATGTGTGGTCTTATCTGGAAATATACTATAGGGCACTAACGGGTGAATTTATGCCAGCGTCCACTTCACCAGGCGCTAATTCGCTACCAACGCTAATTCACTAATATGCAAGTTGCGTCCTAGGCGCCGAGTGCTGGTGACTTTTCGCCAGCATTACTTCAGTAGTGCGAGCACTTCATCATGAAGATGCGCTAACATTCATTTGTGCCTAGCGAAAATTCAAAGTTTATTCAAATTCAAAATTTAAAGTTGTATGGACATCTTTATTATAAATTTTGGTACAAATGCTTGAAGTTACCATTTTTTATTACAAATGTCCAGGGAACCTTAATAAAGACAAGAGAGTTAATATTATGTCCTACACATGAGCCCACTGTAAAATGAATGTTACATGCAGCTAATCCCGCTTCAAAAAAGGAAAAGTCACCAGCGTTTTTTGGAACTTGAATCCATTTTCAGCAGACAGGAAATGATGTAAGTGACAGAAGATTGAGGAAGATCTAGCTTCTTTTTAGTACATCGCCTGGTCTGAGGTGGCGAAGTCAACTCTGACGAAAGAGGTAACTTTCTGTAAAATCCGCACTTTACTGAATTTGCGGAGTAATGACCTTTCCCTAGAGCGAACAGTCGCGTGGCGAGAGATAGTGAACAAATGCTAGCGACGGTCTTTTTCACTAATGAATTGTCCTCTGGGCCTGTCAGTGAATTGGCAATGTCCCTGTGGATGCTAACGCTGGTGAAAAGTTGCTATCGTTAGCCACTTCGCCCTTTAGTGAATCTGCCCCTGTGTATCAGGCTGTATGCAATCAATTGCAGTATTGGCTAAAAATAATAATAAGACCAACGAACTAGAGAAGTAGGACTTTCAAAATTTATTTTAAAGGCTTGCATAATAATAATCAATTATGAGCAATGCTTTAAAGTATGGTAAGGAATTAGTTATGTGTGGGTTGAAATGAAACCCACGGTGACCTGTGGTTTAACCACCACTTGGGGGGGGGGGGGTTGGTTTGGAATTTTATGAACCATTGCAGGTTAGAATTGGATGCAGGTCAGACTGGGGAAATACACTGCTCCCAGAGAGCAACCTGAGCGTGCAAAGAAGTAGCATACAGAGTGAGAAGATACAGGTATGGATTGGACATGGGTCCTACAACGGCAACATTCCTGTAAGGAAGGTCCCATGACTAAAGCATTTCAGAATTATATTGATACATGATTAATATTTCAAAAATAAACACTGTTTGAAATTATGTTTTTGTTCTAAAGTTTGTAAATAAATAATGTTTTTTATTTGATCTTATTATTGTATTTAATGACATAACCAATGTAACAGTTATATACAAATGTGTTATTCCTACAGCTCACAGAGCACTGGAGTTCTTCAACCAGATAGAGGGAAATGTTAATTACAGAGAGGTACTAGAAATGTTTGCTGCTTCTTTTCAGGTAAATCTTTTTGTATTTAAGACAAACCCATAAATGGGTTTTCTAACATTTGTATACATTACTCATGGCTAAAGGGAAACTTTAATGACTTGATACTGTAGATAGAACACATGGGCAATATTGATATTCGAACCGTTTTGTTTATGTTATTTTTTTAAATTTTAGCAAAACAGAAAATGGACCCACGTGGTGTCAAACATATATATATATACTGAAATTACTTTCCATATTGGTACACCATCTTATAATTCTTGATGATTTGAACTATAGCTGTTTCAAACTATTTTTTATATATCTCTCAGCTTCTTACATGTGGGTAGCAGAAATGAAAAAATAAAACACTAAAATAAATGTACTTAAGCTGATAATTTTTGCCCAGCCCTACTGAATCAGAGCTGTCAATTAGATCTTTGTGTTCAGATAACTGATCAGTCAATGTTGCCTTCTGACTGGTTGCAGTAGCAAACTTTGCACCTTTCTTTTAATTAATCCCTAAACTCATGGCACATGGGACTTTTATGAAGACACCCTAATAGGAAAAGCACTAAGGGGACGATTCAGTAACTTTGAGTGAAGGATTCGAAGTAAAAAAACTTCGAATTTCGAAGTGTGTTTTGGGCTACTTCGACCATCGAATGGGCTACTTCAACCTTCGACTACAACTTCGAATCGAACTATTCAAACTAAAAATCGTTCGACTATTCGACCATTCGATAGTCGAAAGTACTGTCTGTTTAAGAAAAAACTTCGACCCCCTAGTTCGCCATCTAAAAGCTACCGAAGTCAATGTTAGCCTATGGGGAAGGTCCCCATAGGCTTTCCTTAGTTTTTTTGGTCGAAGGATAATCCTTCGATCGTTGGATTAAAATCCTTCGAATCATTAGATTCAAAGGATTTTATCATTCGATCGAAGGATTATTCCTTCGATCGTTCGATCTATTTGCGCTAAAATCCTTTGACTTCGATATTCAAAGTCGAAGGATTTTAATTCCCAGTCGAATATCGAGGGTTAATTAACCCTCGATATTCGACCCTTTGTGAATCGGCCCCTAACTATAATGGACACCAGTCGTGCCAATGCTAACATTATTAATCCCAAGCAATCCTCACAGAGCAAATGTTTGAAATAGCCATCAGTCGCCCATTCACGGAATGCAAAGTGTTTTGTGCTATGGGTCCGTTTGTGTTAAACATTTGTTATAACACAGCATCCTGACTATGGTAAATACTATGCTTTTCTTGTATCTTTTTTGTAGTTATTACAAAAACATCCTGAGGCATACCAAGCAGGTAGTGTGTACCCTGATGCTTTTTATGACTGCAAGTTTTAGGTGTGTTTTGTTATCAAGTAGAGCCTGAAGAACTACTTGTGATCAGCCATTCTGTCTGTTTGGCCTATGTTGCCATTGTCCTGTCAATTGACAGTAATTTATTTGCATGTGTCAAATTTTGTGAAAGTAAACCCAGCAATATAAAATAAACACCCTATATACCATCCTAGTTTAAAAGTGTTGTTCTTTGATATGCTGAATATAAATTTTATGGCCACAGCCTCATTGCACCCCTGCTTAATAGTTTAATTATTAGGGTCAGGGCACACGCTCAGATTCAGGGAGATTAGTCACCCGGCGACAAATCTCCTCTTCTGGGTGACTAATCTCCCTGAACTGCCTCGCACTGGCTAGAATGTAAATTGCTGGCACTGGGAGCACTTCGTTTTCCGAAGCCGCCCCCCGTTTCCTCGTGAGGCAACTTCGGAAAACAAATCGGATAGAATGTAAATCGCCGGTGGGAGGCAGTTTGGGGAGATTAGTCGCCCCGAAGAAGAGGAGATTTGTCACCGGACGACTAATCTCCCGAATCTGAGCGTGTGCCCTGACCCTTAAGCTGGCCATAGACGCAAAGATCTGATCGTACGAATCGAGGATTCGTACGATTTTCGGAACATGTGTGGAGAGTCCCGACATTTTTCGTCCGGCGGAGATCGGTCGTTTGGTCGATCGGACAGGTTAGAAAATTTCTGTCGGCTGCCGATAATATCTCTGCTTGTATTGCCGATCGTACGATTTTCAGTGGGAGACTGTCACTAGCTTTGGTTGCACATAGATATCTTACGATTGCTGTCAGGGGCAGAACATTTCTGATCTGTTCTTTAACTAATCTGACTGGTAAGACTTTGATCTGAATGGTTAGTGGCGGGTCGGGAGATGGGAAAGTCCGATCGTACGGTGATTCGTACGATCGGATGTTTGCATCTACGGTCAGCTTTAGTGGTGAGCACAACTTTCCCTTTTTTGCTATATTTTATACAACAGGAGCAGTGGCCAGCTCCATGTTGTAGCTCCCACCCCAGCTATAGTCAGGTGATCTAAGTATTGGCCAATAAAAGGGCAACCATGTTTGGGAGTTTTGACCTTGAAAGCAACAAGTAAAGATGGCCATACATATCGATATCCGCTCATTTGGTGATTTTGCCAAATGAGTGAATCTCTCCCTGATATGCCCACCTTGGGTTGGGCGATATTGGGCTTATCCAATCAGTGGGCCCTAGGGCCCAATGATCAGATCATAACGGGCGACTGGATCACGGGGCCACGTCAACGAACAGATGCAGTCAGCGATCTGACAGGATTTTTACCCCTGCGCGATCTCTCGGATATCGATCATGGAAGCCCGTCGGAGAGCACCACACATGGACCAATAAGCTACCGATTTGGTCTGTCTGCAGCTTTTATCAGTCTGTGTATGGCCACCTTTAGTTGCAGGTAAAATTTAGTCCCTGTGTAAAATGTATAATGAAGCGATAGATCTCTTAATGAATTAGATGAAAGTTGAGTGTAGGACTGGCCAGACCAGGGATGACTTTGACATAGTTGGCCAACTTAAATATATTGCAATATATGGACAAACAAACCCTGTTTTGTTTAAATGGGAAGGCATTGTTTTTAGTAGATTAATGTACAAATTGTCTTAATGTCCTTGTATATATATTGATAATGGGCTAGTACATAGGACCAGTTGTTTTGTCTGTTGGAAATTTTCCTTGGTTTGGGTCCACTGCAATGCAAAATAGAAATAACCAATAAACAGATTTACCTGAGAGTAAGCAGAGTTTACAGTACTAATAAAAATAGAATATATTCTTTAAATATGTTTAAATATTTAAATTTCCTATTTTGATATTGTCTTTAAAGGAAAATGCCATGAAGTATCTGAAGATTCACATTGGACACCTTTTCTCAAGACTAGCATTAATTACATCCGAGAAGTCTATCCACAGCCATGGGACAAGGTAAAGATTACTTTCTGAAAAAATTCTCCACCTTTGAAGGGGTTGTTCACCTTTAAAATAACTTTTAGTATGATGGAGAGAATAATATTATGAGACAATTTGCAATTGGTTTAAATTTTTTATTATTTGTGATTTTTGATTTATTTTGCTTTTTATTCAGTATTTTTGCAATCTGGTTGCTAAGGTCAAAATTACCATAGCAACCATGCATTTATATGAATAAGAGATTGTGATATGAGTAGGAGAGGGCGTGAATAGAAAAATCAGTAATAAAAAGTAGCAATAACTATACATTTGTAGCCTCAGGGAGCATTTATTTTTGAAAGCTGGAAAGAGTTTTTATAGATCAAAAACTATAAAAAATAAAGGCCAATTGAAAAGTTGCTCAGAATTAGCAATTCCAAGGTGAACCACCCCTCTGCACAGTCAGCGGAAACCCCCAAAAAGGTGCAATAAAAGTAAGATAACAACAGATTGTAAGCTATAATAGGCCCACTATCATCTTTTGTCTTTCCAACAAATAACCTGTAGTAATAATAGTAATGGTCATATCACATATTTACTTTTTAACAGAGTGCACAGAGACTGGTGGCCTTCCTGTTTGGTATTGCATCCCACATGGTATCGGATGTGAGCTGGCATAGTTTGAATATCGACCAAGGATTTCTTAAGGCCATGGGGGAAGTATGTATTTAAAGTCCCTGCTAAAATGTTTTAGTTTTGTGTACAGACAGATTAAATTTGCTTTAAAAACCACTAAGTATATACTGTATGTCAACTATGTATGTGCTCTTTAACTTTTATTCCAAATAGATGTTTTGTTATAAAGAAACATTCTGTACGGGTTGTATTAAAAACAAATTGGAAGATATATGCATATTTCCCTAAAATGAATAGATGCCATAGGTGCACAGATAATATCATACAAAACAAATTTTCGTACAATATTCGGTGCGTGTATGGTGGAAAAAGAGCCGACCGATATCGGCAGAAGACTTGGATATCGGTCGGCTTGTCAATCGGGCTGGACGGAAAGTTTTGATTAGGTGCCTTTGAAGGCACCCAAACATCGGCCATTGTTAGTGGTGAATCGTCAGATACAGGTAGAATTCTATTGCTTCTACCTGTATATCTACCTGTTTATCTGACGATTCTGCTCTACACGTGTTTGTTGAAACGAATGATCTTGGAAAGATCTTTTCGAAGAAAGATCGTAATTGTTACGTCTATGGTCACCTTTAGTTGTTGTCACATATAACCTCAGAGGACGGAAGCAGGCCTGAACTGAGATTCAAAACAGGCCCTGGCATTTCAGGTACACAGAGGCCCAAACAGGCCACACAGCAGCCCAAACAGCCCCCACCAGCCCAATATATAGTGACTGTCTATGGCAACTTACAGCAGCCCCTCTGGCATTTGCCGGAACCCACAGATTACAATTTCTTTGTTGGCCCAGCTCCTCGGTGATTCCTTTTCTTATCAGAGGGGTGCACGCCACATCATGTGTTCACCTTCACATGCTTTTTCAGAACGAATACAAGGAATTGACAGCACTCCCAATTATAGTATAAAACCGCTTTTATTCTTTCATGTATATCATGGCAGGAGCCAAATATATCAACTCATGGGCACATTTACTTAGCGTCAAAGTAAATCCTTCGAGTTCATACGATCAAAGGAAAAATCATTTGATCGAACGATTACATACTTCGAATCGAACGATTCTAAGGATTTTAATCCATCGATCGAACGATTTTCCGTCGATCAAAAAAAGCTAGGAAAGCCTATGGGGACTTTCCCCATAGGCTAACATTGATGCTCTGTAGGTTTTAGGTGGCGAAGTAGGGGGTCAAAGTTTTTTTTAGAGACAGTACTTCGACTATCGAATGGTCGAATAGTCAAACGATTTTTAGTTCGAATCGTTCGATTCGAAGTCGTAGTTGAAGGTCGAAGTAGACAATTCGATGGTCAAAGTAGCCAAAAAAATACGAAGTATTTTTTATTCTATTCGTTCACTCGAGCTAAGTAAATGTGCCCCTCAGTGTCAAATAGGGTAAACATTTAAGCAATCAGTTCTGAAATATTGATGAATGTTTTCTTTGAAGGTTGATTTCTATGGCTCCTATGCTGAAGCTCATCAAACTGGAGATTTTGGTAAACATAATTCTTGCTTCATATAAATTGTATAATGTATTTTTCAGATACTGTTTAAAGGAGAAGGAAAGTCTTCTTCCGCTTGGGGGTGCCAAATGTTAGGCACCCAAGTGATTGTATTTACTTATCTGAAACCCGGGGCGGTGCTCCTATCAACAGAAAACTGCACCGGCCTGGGGTTCTTCCAGCGAGAAGTCGAACTTTAACTAAAAAGTCAGCTATTTCGTTCTACTGCACATGTGTCTGCCCCGGAATATTTGAAGAAAGAAGAAGCCGGATTGCTCCGTGGTGCTCACTGGAATAAACCTGGGCCCATGCAGTTTTCTGCTAATAGGAGCACCGGCCCAGGGTTTCAGGTAAGTAAATACAATCACTTGGGGGTGCCTAACATGTGGCACCCCCAAGTGAAAGAAGCCTTTCCTTCTCCTTTAAGAGTAGACGTGCTCTGTAATAGACACATGCCCTTTTGACCTCTCTGTTTATTCAACCTCTACTGTCCTGCTGATGCTAGTGATGGTGACATGCAAAGAGTTTATACTAATACATAACTAATATCGACATAATACATTTCTCAAAATAATATAATTTATTAATAATATAATTAACTTTATAGCTTTTTTGCACACTGATCAAATACTGACAGGGCTTTCTTTAGGTCCGGTGTTGCCCATGGCAGACATTGCTGTTGTACTGTGCATGTGACGAATGCAGAGAATGAATTTACCACCCCCTCAGCTCTACCGCCATTTTTAGCTGCAAGTACAGGTATGAGACCTGTTATCCAGAATGCTCAGGACCTGGGGTTTTCCAGATAATGGATCTTTCCATAATCTGGATCTTAATACCTTAAGTCTACTAAGAAATCATTTAAACATTAAATAAACCAAATATGATTGTTTTGTCTCCATTAAGGATTAATTATATCTTAGTTTGGATCAAGTACAAGCTACTGTTTTATTATTACAGAGAAGTTTAAATAAAGTTAAAAGAAAAAATAGATAAAATGGAGTCTATGGGAGATGGCCTTCCCATAATTTACAGCTTTCTGGATAACTGATGCCATACCTGTATCCAGCAGCGAGATGGGGATTTCTTTTGTTAACTTTTATTTTTGCCAAATAAGCACTTAAGGGCGAATACCCCCTACAGTTGTCTGAAAGCAATGCCCTTGCACTTTTACCACCGTGTAGAGAAGAAGATAATGGTAATTGAAACATTTTGTATTTTGCAGCCCTACCCTCAAGGTCTCTTTCACAGAGAATTGCAAAGTACCCTCAATGAGCCTGCAACATTTTGCATGTTGGCCTTGGCGTCCTGTGAAACTTTTTTTGTTTTATTTTTTCAGGTGGTGATGTACTCAGCCGTTATGAACTTAACTTTGACTATCTAGAAGCCAAATGGTGAGATTTTAGTTTAGAAAGTGGCAAACCTAGAGTTACTGTGCCCCACAGTGAAATAATTTAAGGCCCATAAATAATACATCTTCCATACCCTTCTTATACCTTCTTAGCCCCTCCCAGCAGTCTCAAAGTCTGCTGCTTGTGAAGCCCCTTAATTTAGATAATATCATCATTGTCCTTCTCTGTAAGTATGTTATCCTGTAAAAGATCTTCATAAGGCTGTTCAGTGTTCTACTGGTATTATAATACTAACCATTACATTAGGTACATTCCAGTGAAGGACCTCTTTAACATCTACAACCTCTATTATGGCAAAACCGTCAAAGAAGAGAACACAATTACTCACTGCACGTACATACTCTTCCTGGAAATGTGAGTTGAATGCATTTCAATAAATTGTATCCTGGAGTAAAAATCGACAAGCACATGTTTTTACTATAGTATCTTCTTCTTCATGATTAGGTATGGGGAATCCCTTGGTATTGATAAGGTAATATGCCCTGCTTTGTTGGATGTTTGTTTGGTTTAACCAAAAAGTTGTCCGGATTATTACTGATAGAAACTTTATATTATTGGTTCCCTAGCTTCACTCAACATATGCAAGCAAATCTCCTTTCTTGGTGGAGAGATTCCAGGAATATTTTCTTGGTGGCGTTGATGACATGGTTTATTGGTCTACAAACATATTCCATTTGATCAGTTTCATGTTAGATAATGGTACTAGGTGAGTGGGGATTTCAGGGAAGTGTGTTTTGAGTGATAAAGTATTAAATGTTTTTAGCATTGTCTTAACCATTTCATAAGAAGCTTGTTATTGTTTGCTTCTTAGTGACTGCTACTTACCTGAAAACCCTATTTTCATACAATGTAATACTGAGAGGAGGGAAAAGAACATGTGAGTAAACATTATCTCCTGCATTATTCTTTACATTTCACCCATTTCTCATATATGCTATATACACACTGCCAACCTTAAGATCTAGAGCATAAACTAGTCTTTGATTTGTATTAATAAATTGCCCAAAATCATATTAGTTTCAGTTAGATGATTATCACTCAGAGGAAGCATACCCTGCAGCCATGGGGGGTGGGGGTGGACTGTAGTCTGCTTTCTCTAAATTTGCTAGAAACCACACTCCCTAGCCACTCTGTTACCTTACCTGGGACACTAGCGGGTGGGAGTGGGGGATGTAACCATTGAGGCAGATGGAGGGAGGTTTTAAATTTGGTGCTGCCAAATTCAAAGCCAAATTTAAACTTGAATTTCTTTTATTAACTGCATAAAGCAGACATGCCACACTGTAGTTTTTAGTATCATACAAATAAAACCAAGGTAAATATCTAATGCTAAGACCTTGAAGTTTAACCTCCAAAAGTCTTTTTATGCACAAAATTAAGAAAACATTGGCAAAAAAATGAATTTGATGGAGATTTTACTCCCTCGGTCATGAGAGCAGATGGAGCTGATAACATCACTGTGGACTCAGGAGTTGTCTTTCAGATGAATTCTTGGGCAAAGGTAAATCTCCACAATGCAGATTATATTCAGACACCAAAACAAACATTATGGGGCAGATTTCTGAAAATTTGAACCATGGAATCATGATGGATTCACAGTGCTACTTTAAGCAGTTGAATATGAATCTTTCAGCAGCAGTATTGAACTATAACACCCTAACAAACTGAAAGTTTGCCAAAAAAAATGTAATGCAAGTCTATAGATGTCAAGCTTCTTTTCTGTGCTACTTCTATTTAAAGTAAAGATGCCTTTGTAAATCTGACCTAGTGGTAACCATCATAACTGCTCAGTAAAAATTACAATAGGTAATAAATAAGCTATTAATATTTTTGAGTTTAGAAAGATTTAAATGTATATTGGACAGTGAAGACCCTTCAGTCTCCAGCACACCAGGTGATTTAATCTCTGCCTTGTCCTGCTCTTAGAGAAAACCATGGCAGATAAAATACATTGCATTTACTTTCATTGCTTACTGTTCCAAAGAATAGGAAACATACTGCCTATGGTAGAGGCTAGAAATGACAGGCAGGGAGTGAAAGGGAAAGCTCATTTCAGCTTATGTTTATAGTATTTACAAAGGGGTTTTTCAATATATGTTATTTAATATGAATTTAAAAATTAAATTTCATTTCTGCAGGGCTCTGTGCTGTTTGTGAGCAATGTTATGGATGCAATGAATATGAATTTTACTGGCCAGTATCCAAACCATATTACCAGCCCTTCCAACTCCTACTTCGTCAGTTCACCTTATGCAAGGCTTGGATGGTTTGTGTCTTATATTTGTCTGTACAACATGAGAATCAAATTAAAGTCAGGATGGCTCCTGTGAAAATCATTTGATTGCTCAATGAACATATGTATCACCTTACATAAATTTAATGTATAATAATAAGTACAGTATAGTCATAGTATAGAAACACTCAATATCTCTAAAGGTGAACTGTGGCTACACTTTCTTCCATTGGTTAATTAAACACATTTAAATACAGTTTTAATGTCATAACTTTATAGTAGCATATTGCACCAGTGTATAAGTGAACCCTGTTACTTTTGTTATGATGTAAATTTAACTATTCAATGGATATTTTCAGTGCCTTTCACTCTGTAGTTTATACACGTAAAAGCGAAATATAGCTAGTCCAGCTGTCCCACAGGTGCTCCGTCCATACACCTTTATGTACCAATGTATAAGTTCAAAACAGAGGACAAAAGGACAATATGCAGGATAACTGCCAATGTGCAATTTTATTGCTATCCACACGGATATTTTCAGTGGTAGAGATAACACACTGAACTAGTGTTTTCTTTCCTGCAAAGGGCTATGGTCACAGCAGATCTAAATGGTGATGGACATGGGGATTTGGTAGTTGGAGCTCCAGGATACAGCACCTTGGGTCATGTTCAAATAGGTCGTGTCTTCATTGTTTATGGATCAGCAAGTGGACTTCCACCTGCCAAAATGGACCTAGACAAAGATGCAGATGTAGTGCTTGAAGGCTACGAGGTGAGAGTGTACACAAGTGTTATTTACTGTGCAAATTATAAGAAGGGTAAGAGCAAATTTGCAGTTTCAAATATATTTTTATAAAATAAATTTTATAAACTACCATGAAAAAACTTTGTAAAGTTACTCTTTTTTTATGTTTTTGACCGAGAATTTACAGCATGGGGTCACTAAAAAAGCTTAAAGTATCAGTTACTAAGAATTGAATCCAATTCCACTACAAAAGATGATCACTCATCATAAAGAATCCAAAGAGCCATTTGAGCTCCAATAGGGTTTAAAAGATAGTTAATCCCAAAAAGCACAATAATGAGATCTCAGTAATATTACCATCACTGTATATGACCAAGTTGCACACAGTACAGCTGTTTGGACACCCGGCTAAGGGCTGAATAATCTTAACTACTGGACAAACCACATGTGTGTTATCAGATTTATTCATGAGTCACCAAATGATTAATTTATCAAATATTGTATCTGTGCACCTATTTTTCTCTTTAGAACTCTGGCAGGTTTGGATCTTCTTTGGCAGTACTGGATTTTAACCTTGATGGACACCTGGACGTGGCAGTGGGAGCTCCTTCTGTGGGGTCCCAATATCTCAGATACACAGTAAGATGCAATGCAATGCAGTGATACCTCATACAGACTTATACAGTGTGTAGAAGACAACCTTTAGTACCTACACCATTTATATTTGATCAGTACAATATTAACTAAAATAGCAAGTTCAAAAAGAAAAATGTGATTTTTATAATATTTCTATTTTTTCTAGGGTTCTGTATATGTGTTTTATGGATCAGGAGGTGCAGATTTGTCTTCTCAACCAAATGTGACCATAACATGCAGGATGAGCTGATCATCCATCCTCCCACCCTCCATCTCTCTCTCTCTCTCTCTTTCTATCCACCCCCACCCTCCATCTCTCCCTCCCTCCATCCATCTCTCTCCCATCATCCCGTAAACATTACACTTCAGTTTTGGAAAAAAACCTATAAAGAATAAAAGATGGAAAGCAACTGAAAAGAGTCTATTTCTGGTGAACAATCTGAAAACAACTGAATGGAAAAAAAAATGTTGGGAAGGTTAAAAACCCCTTTAAGCTCTGCAAGGGTCTCTCTCTTGCCTGATCTCACGTTACATTTATTTGTGCATTTTCAATGCATTTTTTATGTGCATTAATCAAAGAAAAATAAAAAATTTAAATCCAAAGAAAAAGATTTTTTAAACTTCATTTTATATGCAACATTCAAATAACATATAGGATCTTAACATCATGGGGCCGATTCACTAACTTCGAGTGAAGGATTCGAAGGTATAAAACTTTGAATTTCGAAGTTTTTTTTGTTTTGGGCTACTTCGACCATCGAATGGGCTACTTCGACCTTTGACTACGACTTCGAATCGTAGTAAAAATCGTTCGACTATTCGACCATTCAATAGTCGAAGTACTGTCTCTTTAAAAAAAACTTCGACCCCCTAGTTCGCCATCTAAAAGCTACCGAAGTCAATGTTAGCCTATGGGAAATGTCCCCATAGGCTTGGCTAACTTTTTTTGATCGAAGGATATTCCTTTGATCGTTGAATTAAAATCCTTCGAATCGTTCAATTCGAAGGATTTTATCGTTCGATCGAAGGAATTATCCTTCGATAGTTCGATCAAACTATCTGCGCTAAATACTTCGACTTCGATATTCGAAGTCGAAGGATTTTAATTCCTAGTCGAATATCAAGGGTTACTTAACCCTCGATATTCGACCCTTAGTGAATCGGCCCCCATGTGTTCAGGTATATCTGAACACAGCTTTATGATGAATTACCCTTTGAATGAACTTTGTATATGATGTAGACTATATGTGGATTTTCTGTGACTGGTCTTTTAAAATATTTGATTAATTATTATAGTTTGTGCACTATGCTTTGCTATGATCATGGTATTCTCATTTTAGTTTATTTTTACAGTTCACATATTGTAACCTAGGCTGGACCCTCCTAGCAGCTGATATGAATAAAGACAGAAAGAAAGACCTTGTAATTGGCACACCATATGCTCCAGGTGGAGGAAAGCAAAGAGGTTTAGTGGCTGCATTTCTTTCAAGTACCAGTAGGAAAGGTAATATATAAGAAGGATGTATTTTGTGTATGTAGCGGTATTGTCTGTGACAACTCAGTTTGTAAACTACTCTTCTACTAATTACTAACTTACCTCTCTCTCAGTCTCTTTATTCAAACATACTGTATTCTTGTACAAATATGACAGAGACATAGACTAATGCCACATGGGGTGCCTTTCACCTCTGAAAGGAAGCAGTTATGAGTCTTTTTCAGTCTGAAAATATTCTGTAGAGTGGTTCTGGGGTTTCTCATACAAGTGAAAGAGAAGGATTTGTCAGATGGTGCTTTTCAGTCAAGCATATTTTGAACAGCTAGACCTACGCCACATAAACAACATATAGTTGATTTGTCGTAGGAAAAATACAGTTGTTTGGCACACACCACAACAAATACAAATTAATTGCAGACTGCTCTGATGTTGTGCATTGCACTCTATCGGATAATAGCACAACCCAAGATCACCTTGGATGAGCAAGTCCAGTAGCTTTAGATTAATATAACTTCTATAAACTACTATATACTGCATGGAGCAAGAGATGGTCCAAAGTGACATCTCGGGCCATGTAACATTCTGGTCTAGCCTTATGCCAGGGTGATAAATATGCTAGGACAAGTCAGAGTAACATGAATTCTCAATTTGACTAGCTTTACATTTCAACACAGGTAGGTTGTCTGTAGAAGAAGCAGAATGGAGTATAGTTGGAAAGCAGGATTATGCTTGGTTTGGTTATTCTCTACACAATCACATCTTTAAGAATCAAACTTTGCCAGTTACTGAATCTGCCCCTATGTTCTATGCACCAGAATGAATGGAGTGCAAAGACTTTGGCTTCCATGTTGAATAAAGAGCTGCCTGCCAGTGCTATGGAGCCCTGTACTTGCTGCATGACTACAGCAGCTGTTCAGGTTTCCACTGGTAACGGTACTGGTGCAATATAGCACTTATGTTAACGAGAGTCCTCTTGACCTGGGATAAGTAAATGTGAGCTGAGATGTGATCCTGAGTACCAGAGACCATCAGCAGTTGCAAAGTATATTCAGCAAGGTTTATCTGCCATGGTGTTATAAACCAGTGTTCTTCCAACCAAATGTTGCTGGTAATGTATCATACAACTTGCAGAAAGATATTCACAATATACAGTACAATACCCTGTATCATTGAGTGCTGGTCATTGTGCAAGATTTAGGTATATAAACATACATTCAATAAACTTTTCTTTCAAACTGTTGCAGAAATAAAGCAAACTAGGCTCATCATTTGCTAGTGGAATTATCTCAGTCGGTGGAAGGCGTAAACACATTCTTCTCATTGGAACACCTACACAAAGTATGTACAGTATTATACATGGGGTATTTGTAATATAAGCATTATGTACTCAATAACTGAAAACACAGGGAGATGTAAAACTATATGTGGGAAGGGATGCATGGATGGGAAACTATCCATCTGAACATTTCAGGTCTCTATAAAACAGTTCAAGCCAATGTTCCCTCTAAACTGTGCACTTGTGCACACTCACACAACTTTTGAGGCCAGCGCACACAACAAATTGTGAGAAAGCACTAGATTTATGTGAAAGCACTAGATTTTGCATTTATTCAGACCTGCATACAGTTTTTAAAAATGTGCACACAAAAGAATGTTTTTGCGCACATAGCGGAGAAGTAATTAGAGGGAACATTGGCACACACTGTGTCATGTGAATAAAACCTTTTCATGAAAAATATATTTTACTACAAGTATACGCCATTGTTTAATCCCATTGTAATACTCGACTCCATCCACCTGCCTCTGGTATAATGCAATGTGCTCACAGTCAAAGGACACACATACATGCTAGGTTACATCAGCCAATGAATGGACAGAGCTGTGTTATTGACTCCCACACTTCTTCCTGTTACAGCTAGAACCTGCATTATTTGTCAGTGAGTGACATACGATACAGATGATGTAAAAGGGCAATATACAGTATGCTGGAATCCATATGCCAATTTGATACGATTCTATAATAGTCATTCTTTAATATCTGTTTTTGCTTAGAATGTATAGTTGTCCTTTAAGGTAAACTAGTACAGTGTTGTTGAGAGAGACTAGGGGGTCTAGTTATTAACATTCACATTTATATATTTTTTTCCTAAATCAATCTTTTTTTTTCTCTAAAAGTCAAAAAATTCAAGATTTATAAAATGTACGAAAAGCACGAAAACTCTTATACAAAAATCCTCGCGCCTGCCCCCACCTCCACTCACGAGCGTGTTGATTTGCAGGTTTCTGCTGGAACACTGGGGATTAGGCTCGCTGGAGTTTAAAGGCAGAGACAGACGAGAAGATTCTGAGAGATTAGTCGCCGGGCGACAAATCGCCTCTTCTTCGGGAGACTTATCTGTCCGAACTGCCTCCAGGCCAGCTAGAATCTAAATTGCCGGCGGGATGGCACTCGGAGCGTTTTGTTTTCCGAAGCCGCCTGAAGTTTCCTCGTGAGGCTACTTCGGAAAACGAAGCGCTCCCAGTGCCACCCTGTCGGCGATTTGGGTTCTAGCTGGCAGGGAGGCAGTTCGGGCAGATAAATCTCCCAAAGAAGAGGTGATTTGTCGGAGGCAGTTCAGGGAGATTAGTCCCCAAATCTTCTCGACTGTCTTTGCTCTTAAATAACTGTAAAATCTCCTGAGCGTTCCCAGGGCTTTAGAAAAAAATTAGAATGTGGCTGATCCTAAATCTTGTCACCCTAGGTCTGAACCTTTGTGGCCCACAAATCCAGGCCTGCATCCTATAGAAGTCAATGGGAGCTGCTCTGATCCTATTGGACCAACTTTTAGCCATTCAGACCTTTAGGATTTTTTTTGCTAGTAAACGGCAGAAAAACTAGCATTTTTAAAGGTTTTTGATGTATTCTTATTTTTTTCTGGCTCATTCAGCTTTTTTTCCATTCGTGCTTTCTATATTCTGATATTTTAATAAATTACGAGGCATTTGTGATTTTAGAGAAATAGAATTTAATCGTAATTTTAAAAAATTCTAAAACCACTAAAATTCAAATGTTGATAAATGGGCCTCCCTGTTTCTTTATAAGATTTAGGGGCCGATTCACTAAGGGTCGAATATCGAGGGTTAATTAACCCTCGATATTCGACTGGGAATTAAAATCCTTCAATTTCGAATATCGAAGTCGAAGGATTTAGCGCAGATTTTAATCCAACGATCGAAGGAATATCCTTCGATCAAAAAAACTTAGGAAAGCCTATGGGGACCTTCCCCATAGGCTAACATTGAGTTTGGTAGGTTTTAGATGGCGAACTAGGGGGTCGAAGTTTTTTTTAAAGAGACAGTATTTCGATTATCGAATGGTCGAATAGTCGAACGATTTTTAGTTCGAATCCTTCGATTCAAAGTCGTAGTCGAAGGTCGAAGTAGCCCATTCAATGGTCGAAGTAGCCCAAAAAACACTTCGAAATTCGAAGTTTTTTTACTTCGAATCCTTCACTCGAAGTTAGTGAATCGGCCCCATACTGTATGATGGCTGAACTAGACTAGACTAGACTAGACACCAACTAGAAACATAATAAAAAATGTGAACATGTATATACTTTTAACAGCTTTTTAAGGTGTTTGATGTCGGATATTATCCTGATTAACAGACTGTGATGTGGTTGTTTGCAGGTACCTACCAAGTTGCATTTCTATCTAGACAGTTGCACCACGCTGGGACTGCTTCAGTGTTTGAGCTGAAATCAAGGAGTTCATTATCTCCTCTGAGCACTCTGAGTGGAGACCGGGCATACGCTCGATTTGGGGCTAAGATTCATTTAAATGATCTGGACAATGATGGCCTTGGTATGAAGTGCTTCCTTCTGTGTGAAACTAGTAGTATAGTTTTGTGTTCCATTATTTACCCGGGGTGACTGTAATTACATAAGAAGTGTATATAGATTGTATGAATGTAGTTTCTAGCCATTGTTAATGCATGGAAAGATATACAAGGAATAAATGTAAAGTAGGATATACACTTTCAAGGGAATATGTTATAATACTGGTGATAATGGTACTGTACATCACTGCATGTAACAAAAATATCTGTGACTTTCACCCCAGGCCAGCATGCGCATCTCTTCTTTGACTATAGAACTGGCTTGGGATAACTTTCCTGCCCAGTCATTGGGGAACCTAACTAGTTGCCATATCCCATAGTTTGGTACAGTTTCTTTAAATTCAGTATGTTTTAAATGAATCACCCAGAAAGCACATAATTCTACAGTATATGTATAATGGCAATACTACTACTCCCGGCTCTCTGACAAAAAAATGCAAATCATGGGTTTCACCATGTCCTGAGGATTGGGTAAGACATAGCAGAATGTGGTATATCTACATATAACTGCATTTTAGCACTTTGCTCCTTGTTTTATCATCCCTTGTGAGATTTATGACAAATCTCAGGCATTTTACCAACAGTCCAACTAAAAATGCACAATCAAAATTAGAATCCCTTGAAAATGCTAGAACAAGCATTTTATCAGTCAATCCTCCCCAGTTAAATCTCTTGAGCATTGCCCCTTTAGTCAGTGGACTGAGTGACAATTAGGGTTGCCACCTGGCCAGTAACAATTATGTTTGATGCCAATTAATAGGAAAAAATGGCAAGAATATACAGTAGGAAGGCTGGTGTTTTTTTCCAGAAAAGGTGGCAACCCTAGTGACAATACAATCTTAGACAAACAAGGGGAAGTTGTGCTCACCACTATTTTTTAAAACCATTAGGCAGGGGTGCAATGAGGCTGTGACCACAAAATACATATAGTCAAATACACGCCTAATTGCAGCCCCGCCTAATGGTTTTAAAAAATAGTGGTGAGCACAACTTTCCCTTGTTTGTTATAGTTTATACAGGAGCAGTGACCAGTTCCATGTTGTAGCTCCCACCCTTCCCATCTATAGTCAGGTGATCCCACTGGTGTGTAATAAAAGGGCAGCCAAGTATGGAGGTTTACTTTGAAAGCAGCAAGTAAGTTGCAGGTAAAACCTAGTCCCTTTGTAAAATGTATAATGAAGCAATAGAATTCTTAATGAATCAGATAAAATTAAGCATAGGACTGGCCAGATATGGGATGACTTTGACGTAGTTGGCCAGCTTAAATATATTGCAATATATGGACAAACAATCCCTGTTTTGTTTAAAGGGTAAGGCATTTTTCAGTAGCAGTATGCACAAAATGTCGCTGTCTTAAATATATTGATAATGGTTTGAGTGCAGAGGACTCTTGTATTTGAATACAATCTTAGACTAAAGGTGGCCATATAGCCAATAAAAGCTGCTCACAGACCAAGTCGGCAGCTTATTGGCCAGTGTATGGGGCCTCAAAGTTTGCTTAATATGCGAGCCCAGCTTGCGCCAGAAAAACTTTAGTATCCAGTCCCCAACTTTATGTCCTGTGTATAGTGTATAGTGTCAATACTTCTCGATATAGGAACAGATACTCCAATGCAGAAACTGTGCTGCTACATTATTTATTCAACACAGTGTATGGGGCCCTCCAACGGGTTTCCCTGACCGTTTTCTTGCTGAAAAATTACCAGATGTCGATCAGGCAGGTTAACTTGTACTGTTAATATAAATGATTTTGCTACAACAGCTACACCTGCTGGTCATTTTCCAACCATTCTGACCATCAAGTAGCTGAGGAAGCATGGACATCCGCAGAAAATTTTCCAGGGGGGGGCAAGTAAGTTGGTATCAAAAAAGGGTATCATACGGCAACAATCCTACTGGCAGCGAATCACATCCCAAACCCACGTTCAGTGTCAGGCTGCGTTTTCCCAGACGGCGGGGAGGGCGCATGTTGCTCCTAACTGTTCCAGGAACTCACGTTGCATTCACAACTTCTCGTGGAAAACAACCAGCCAAACACACTGTATAATAAACTGCAGCTCAGAGAACTCTAGGACCAAGTGGCGGCTGCGGCACCCTCCTTGGCCTCCCAGCTCCCACTAGGATACACTGACCCTGTGGCCAACCCTCATATCTAGGCAGGTAGTTTGTGCTTTGGCTGGCCCTAAGTTCTCGCAGTCTGGAGCAGCACTGACGGATGGGGTTACAGGCTGCGCCTGCAGGAAGCTAAAGGCAAGTTTTTTTGGCAACTGAATTTTTCTAGGGGGGGGGCAATCACTTCATTTCAGGGGCTCAAAAGTAATTAGACAAATAAAAAAACTGAAAATAAAATGTTCATTTCTAATACTTGGTTGAAAACCTTTTGTTGGCAATGACAGCCTGAAGTCTTGAACTCATGGACATCACCAGATTCTGGGTTTCCTCCTTTTTAATGCTCTGCCAGGCCTTTACTGCAGCGGCTTTCAGTTGCTGTTTGTTTGTGGGCCTTTTTTTTTGTAACTTAAATTTTTATTGTAATTTTTCTCTTTTACAGGAAAGGAAAAGCAAATATGAGTACACAAGTTGAAAGCAAACTTTATGTCAATAGTACATGCTTAATAAATTTGACAATAAAGCAAAATATAAACAGTACATCATCGGTTATTATCTTGTTCGCTTTCTTTTGTTCACAATTTCCTCATCCAATACTATCAGAGCAGCATTACGATTGCAGGCATGTAATAATAAACATTAACCTTGCTCATGATCCCAACTTCTAAGCCGTAGCATAGAAAAGTAACAAGAAAAGGTATAGACTTGTTCAGAAAAAAATAAAAATAAATTCTTGTGCAATTATAAGAGACTGTAATGCAATAGTCGTAGTTGAACTGTAACAGTAACAGAATTAACGTAAAAAAAGCATATCAAAAAAGAGGAAAAGAAAAAGAGAAATATTGGACTAAAAAAAAAAAAAAATTAACATTTATTTCCACTGTGACCAAACTATGCAGTAGCTTCGAAGTCGAATCTCATAGTGTCAAGGAGGTGAGAAAAGTTCCCAGGCAGACCATATTTTTAAATGCTTGGGGATCGTGTTATTAAGGAGAGCTATCCTATATTCAAATTGTTTGTTGTGGTTAATTTTTGATTTAATTTCAGCCATTGTAGGAAGGGCCGAAGTTTTCCATTTAGCCGCAATAGTTATTCGCGTAACAGTTAAAACATGGTTAACTAGTTTTTGTTGAGCCGCAGATAGACCAATAATAGGTTTACCTAATAGGAAAGTGAGGATATCCCTAGGAACATCCTCTTGTACCAGATGCGATAGTAAGGTTCGTATGTCTTCCCACAGTGGTTGAATGAGAGGGCAATACCAGAAGATGTGAGGTACATCGCCCGGCGCATGTTCACATCTCCAACACTGTTGTGAAACCCCAGGGAATGTTTTGTGTAATCTCACTGGAGTGAGATACCAGTGCATTAACACGTTATACATATTTTCCCTTTGTTTGGTGCACGTAACATAAGTTTTAGCGTTTTTCCATATTGATTCCCATTCTTCCATTGAAAGTTCTATCCCTAATACATTTTCCCATTTAGTCATATAAGAATGTTTATAAGTCTGTACAACATACGGATCATTAATCAATGCATAAATCGCGGATATCAGCTTCTTTTGAGATAAGCCATTATAAGATAATCGTTCAAAATGAGTGGGAGGATTATCTTTAAAGTATTTAATAAATGGCACCACAAAATGCCTAATCTGAAAATACATGTACCATTGCAGTTGAAAGGTAGGGATTTTTAACTTAACAGCTTCAAACGGTAAAACAGTGGTCAATGCAGCATCTAACACATCCCTAACCATAAACATAGCTGTAGATTCTCCAGGAATGCTGAGAGCAGAGGTAATGGCTGGTTGGAATAGCGGGTTTCCTAAAATTGCCATCAGTGGGGAATAAAGGGAGCTTAATTTAAATTTCAAATTCGCCCGTTTCCATACAGTCAAAGTTAGTGAGGTAGACCTTAACATAGGTATCTTAGGTTTAGGGGTATTTTTGGGAGCCCAAACCCAAACATTGGGATGATATGGTAGAAATTGTATATTTTCCAAATAAACCCAAACTCGATTAGAAGACCAACTCGACCAAGCCAGCACTTGGCGAATTTGCGCAGCCTCATAATACTTCTGAAGTACTGGGAGGCCAAGACCTCCTTGAATAACCGAAGTCCCAAGGGTCGTTTTATTAATTCTATGAGATTTGCCCCCCCAAATGAATGTATGGAAGGCCGCTTGTAAGTCTTTAAAAAAAGATAAAGGGATTGCTATTGGCAATGTTTCAAAGAGGTAAAGAAATTTAGGAAGTACATTCATTTTGATAGAGGCAATTTTCCCAAACCACGATATGGCCATTG
The DNA here is from genome assembly GCF_017654675.1 of Xenopus laevis. Classification (NCBI taxonomy): domain Eukaryota; kingdom Metazoa; phylum Chordata; class Amphibia; order Anura; family Pipidae; genus Xenopus; species Xenopus laevis. The sequence continues at coordinate 101,743,172 of NC_054381.1, read as the reverse complement.
TGTTCCATTTACGTAAGTTAACCTTAACCACCTGAGATAATGCAGCAAAGTTCAGCTTAAACAGATCCTCATACCTAGGAGTAAGTTTCGTACCTAAATAAGTTATATAATCTCTTTTCCATTTATAATTATAGGTGGATTGTAATGTGGCAAGCATGGTATCTGGCACACATAAAGGTAGTTTGTGGGCCTTTTTGTCCCAAGTTTAGTCTTCAACAAGTGAAATGCAGCTCAATTGGGTTCAGATCAGGTGACTGACTTGGCCATTCAAGAATATTCCACTTCTTTGCTTTAATAAACTCCTGGGTTGCTTTGGCTGTATGTTTTGGGTCATTGTCCATCTGTATTATAAAACATCTCCCAACCAATTTAGCTGCATTTAGCTGGATTTGAGCAGACATTGTCTCTGAGCACATCAGAATTCATTTGGCTGCTTCTGTCCTGTGTCACATCATGGATAAACACTAGTGTCCCAGTGCCACTGGCAGCCATGCACACCCAAGCCATCACACTGCCTCCACCATGTTTTATAGAGATGTGGTATGCTTTGGATCATGAGCTTCTCCATACTTTTTTCTTGCCATCATTCTGGTAGAGGTTGATTTTGGTTTCATCTGTCCAAAGAATGTTTTTCCAGAACTGTGCTGGCTTTTTTAGATATATTTTTTTTTAGCAAATTCCAATCTAACCTTTCTATTCTTGATGCTTATGAGTGGCTTGCACCTTGCAGTGCACCCTTTGTAATTACTTTCATGCAGTCTTCTCTTTATGGTAGACTTGGATATTGATACACCTACCTCCTGGAGAGTGTTGTTCACTTGTTTGGCTGTTGTGAAGGGGTTTCTCATACACCACTGTTGTATTCAGTGGATGTTTGGGTCTTTTTGCGTTGCTGAGTTCACCGGTGCTTTCTTTCTTTCTCAGGATGAACCAAACTGTACCAAACTCCTAATATTGTAGCTTAAGGATGGCTTGTTTCACCTACATGGAGAGCTCCTTTGACGGCATAATGTCTGGTCACAACAAAATCATCCACATTCAAGCACCCCCCCTCAAATCAACTCCAGGGCTTTTATCTGCTTAATTAATAATGACATTACAAAGGAATTGCCCACACCTGCCCATGAAATAGCCTTTGAGTCAATTGTCCAATTACTTTTGAGCCCCTGAAATGAAGTGATTGTGTTAAAAAAAGGCTTTAGTTCCTCACATTTTTATGCAATCGTTTTGTTCAACCCACTGAATTAAAGCTGAAAGTCTGCAGTTCAACTGCATCTGAGTTTTTTCATTTAAAAGTCATAGTGGTAATGTACAGAACCAAAATTAGAAAAAAGCTGTCTCTGTCCAAAGATTTACGGAACTAACTGTATTTATCACAGATCATCAGACATTTATGTAAGCCAAGGAACATTCTTGTCAGTTTATTATGAAAAGCAAGCAGCAATCTTTAACCCCTCAGCTGATTGCCATTCAAATGGGGAGGGATTCTGAGTGCCCATGGGGCTGTTCTGCTATTCAGAAACAGAAAATCACTAATATCACATATAAGCAAGGAGTGTTAGGGGCAAATTCACTAAGCGCCGTAGCGCCTAACGCTAGCGTCAATTCGCTAGCGTTGGTCATTTTTGTTACTTCGCAAATTCTCTAACGAACGCTGGCGTAAATTCGCTAGTGTTACATCGCACCCTTACGAATTTGCAAAGGACGTAACTACGCAAATTCACTAACGCGCGCATTATACTGAACGATACCTTTTACGCTAGACTTCTTTCGCCACCTCAGACCAGGCGAATCGCAATAGAGTAGATAGGGATTTCTTCAAAAAAAGTTCAAATTTTTTCTATGTCCCAAAAAACGCTGGCGTTTTTTCTATATTATGGGTGATAGGCTGAAAAAGATCGAACAAATTTTTGGGGCTCCCCTCCTTCCCCCCTACATTTCCTAACTCATGGCAACTTAACTATACAGTGGGCACATGTGTAGGGCAAAAAATAAAATTTTAATTGATGTTTTGAAGGTTTTCCAGGCATTTGTAGTGCTGCTACATTTTCCTCCATTGAAATTTGAATTTGGCGCCGTATGCAAATTAACCATCGCTAGCATAACTTCGCTTAAAGAATCAACGCTAGCGCAACTTCGCAACCTTACGCTACCCCTGAGCGCAACTTTGGATTTTAGTGAATTTGCGGAGCTCTGGCGAAACTACGCCTGACGAAGTGCGGCGAAGTTACGCCTGGCGCAACTACGAATCTTAGTGAATTTGCCCCTTAGACTCTGTGTATGTGCAATTGACCTCTCTGGTAAAGTATATGGATACTTGTCTTGGATAGGCACCCGGATGACTGCAATATGTGATTATTAATTGAACAATGTGAAGAGTAATACCTATTTATAGCAACCAGTGACATCGGTAGTATTTTTTCAAAATTGTTTTTAGACCAACTGTTGCTGGTGTAATTGGAACACTTACTTGCCAGTGTTAAGATAATAAATTTGTCAACCAAATGCTGACACACTTCTTTTTCTCGTTACAGATATACAATAACAGATATGATGTAATATGTATATAAAACATTTTGCTACTGTGTTTTTGTAAGTATTTTAAAGACAAATAAAAAAAAAATCTGAATTTAAGAAACAGTTATGGTTCATTAACACACAATTCTGTTTGTAATCTAAAGACTTAAGATAAACACTGTCTGATCCTGTGGTATTCAAGCAATGTGCCCATGCGCCAAACTGATTGTTAGTGTCCAAGGGGTCTTGCATGGTACGGTCACTTTTCTTTGATATGCTCATTTCAGCCAATGGCCAAAACAATCAGGAACTGTGGCTTCTCTTCACTTCTTCATCTGTTGATGCCCCATGCAGTAGTTAAAATGGTATCTGTAAGTGAATGGCCAGCTTAGGGGTTGTTGCAAATTATCAAGAAGAAAATGCGGTTTGCCTGTATATATAATATACAGAGCTGTTTCAGCATGGAAGGTCCCATTGGGCACAGGAGTGTGAATAGCCCCTCCCCCTCATTTATACAGAATAGGGACAAATATTCTTATCATATAATAGATCAGTCCATATTACCAATATGCACACTGGCACTCTGCACATACCCACTCATGCCCTGCACTGGCACATTGTATGTACCACAAAATGTAGACTCATTGAGCCCTATACATGCTGCAGGACCTTCAACCCCATCAGTGCTGTTGCCTAAAGTGCTTACAAAGTCATGCAACAACATTTATACCGGAAAGGGAAAACCCAGGGGTGCCAAGAATCAGTATAATACTTCTTGGGAGCTTACTATAATGTAACTGCGCCCAGCTTAAATCAGTGCAAGGGACACCTGGCCCCAGTGAAAACATGGTGGTGTGGTACCAAATCTCAGAAGCAGTGTCATGTTTCCCATGTTCATGAATATCAGTGGGCATGGATGAGAATGATTTGTTATTCAACCTTATGTGAAACATGGCAGCCTGCCCAACGTCATTCTACTTTATCCTAACATGTGGGAAAGCAGCGTCATGCAGGGGGTGATGGGACTAATATCAAAGTGTGGGCCAAAGAGAACTGACAAGCTGATACAGCCACAACCTGCATTTAAATACAATAACCTCTCTTTAAAGGGTAAGTAAAAACCTGAAATCATCATAGACTATATGGTGTCATGTTTGGGACAGGGCTGTTTCACATATCCAACATCATTGTCATTGGTAAAGTTACATCCCACATTTAGAAGAAAAATCCTTCCTGGGAACTCTGGTGGGGTGGGATCCTCTTCAGAGGGAGGCAGATTTGCACCCCTGGGGAGCAGGGTTCTAGGGTGATATATACATTATGCTATAAATGGGTATTCAATTATACACTTCTTCATTTAGCCCAGGGATCCTATAGCTTTTCCTAAGGCTGATGGCAGATTGGGTGTCTTGTCAACCACTTGAAATCACTTCTTCTTAGTGCAACAAAGGGCCCACAATAATTTTCCATCTGTGTTAATTGAAATCATTGCATATAGGAAACCTGCATAAAAATACCCTCTGTCACCTTTTTTCACTACTACTCTGGTTCGGCGTGCAGCAATTTAGCTTTGTGTAGATGCCAAAATAATACTTATGGCAATGTCATGTCTATGAGCCGGTCGCATCTAGGGAAAACGTCTTCTAATGTCAGTGACATGTTTATGGGTCAATCTTTCCTACTCCCAAATTGTATTGATCACAGCAACATGTTTGGCCACTGACCCATAGTTCCAAAGGCTACTAATATATGTGATATGTTTATGGGATAGTCCCTGCTAGGCCCAAAATTTAGTATGGGTAATTACATGTTAATAAACCAGAACCGGCTTAACCCAATCTGAAGATGTACTTATCTGAGTTATGTGCTTCTGTACGCTTTATATCATATGTGTAAAGTTAAAATATTTTCCTTCAAGTACAATGACAATAAATCTGGCCTCAGTGCAGACCAGTAGGGCTGGATCCAGACATGGCTTATTCCCTTCTTAAATTTCTTCATCTTTTTCACCCATTTCTCATACCCCTTGATTCCTGAACCATTTCCCTTGCACTACAGCTCTCCATCCCCTCTAATATTCCTATCCCAAACAATACTAGGGTACAATAAAAATGCAAGAACACAATTATATAATGTATTTATATACTGCAAATTTATTTATATTAATTTAAAAAGGAAAGAACTCACGTCCATTAAGTTAAAATTGTAGTGTAAATGGGACCTATTTAGTAGTTGATCCAGAGAAAGGCGAAAACCCCCATCTGAAGCCAGAGCCAATTTGCCTCAGAGGGGGAAAAATTCCTTCCTGACTCCCAAAGGGCAATCGGACAAGTCCATGGATCAACTTCTACTAAGATTTCATGTCAGTATCCCTGTGTTTTTCCCTACCTAAAGATGGATGTAACCCTTTAAACTAGTTAATATATGGGCATAATTTTTACTCGGCTATAGGAGAAGTGAATGTTTGAAGGCAAGAGATGTGAAATTAGGAGCAATGGTATTTTAAAGATAACTTTTTAATAATTCTGAACTAAGGGAACAATAAAAATGTAGATGAGAATTTAGATTCAAGGAGAAGGTTTCTTGGGGCTATGTGAAGGCAACAGCTACTGGTGAATCAGATGAATTTTTTAAGCTATTAACAAATATGCAAAAGGGGGCCCAGCAATTGCAGATATGGTAGTTGTCAGTAATCACTACTACTGGTGTTGCCTTGAAAATAAGAAGGTGATGGTGGAAGTGTGTTGGTATGATGACTGAGCCTGCTGGTATAGGTTCAGAAGAATAAGGGGAAGAGGCTGATAGTGGAGCTAAAGGTAAATGAAAAGAAGAGGCCATGGGTGGAGGTATGGTAATAAAAAATATCTCTGATAAATGCTACTGCTAATGCTAAATGCTACTTCTAAGTCTGTGAAATTCTAAGCGGATGTCGTTATTGGAGCAATGGTTGTATGAAATGTGATGTGATTTTAGAGATTTATGATGTAGTAACATGAATTCCAGACACCACTGTTGCAGCTGTGGTAGCCTGAAATTAAATATTAAATGAGCCATAAATAGAGGCACTGTTTGGGCTATGGTAGGTGGAACTGCAAATGCTGAAGGTGTACCAACATGGTGGAGGAGGAACAGTAGAAGAAGAAGAGATATGTGTGAAATAGATATGTGTGAAATATAGAAGCAGTGGGTAGAATAATGGTACAGTAGTTGAAATGTAAGGTACCACTGGTGGAGATGTGAACCTTGAATTTGAGACTGCTGGTGGTGTTGCATGATCTCAAGATAGATGCCACTGGTTACATTAGTAAATGATCATCCTGGTGCTTCAGGGGAGGAGCAGACACTGCTGGTGGAGCTGCACTAATCTCAAAGTCACCACTGGTTGAGCTGCTTCACCTGTAATATAAAATAAAAATCAATTAGTAATCTATCATATTCATTATGAATATTCATTAAGAAGCATGGCATTAGAAAGAATTTTATACTTTGGCATAGGCCTCATTAACAGTAATGGGTAATAGTAGGAAAGCAGAGAATTAGAATTACAGATTCATGAATGTTACTAAGCCTTTATAGGCCAAATACATTTTAAAAATCCCCTTGTGGTGGCAGCAACCTTATATGGATATATGAGAAATAAGAAACTTTCCAAATACAATCAATTAAATATTCTGTACAGTGTCTGAAATAATCAAGTTTATCTTCACTTTGCCTCTCTCAGCATCTGTTTCTCTTCGTTCTGTCTTCATGGGAGTTGGGGTTCAGACATTCATTGCTAGTTAGATCCAGTATAGTTAGATCCAGTATATCTTATAGGGGGGGTCCTTTTGCCTAGAAGATGTATTAGAGCTCACTATTAAAATCACCAGACATCATGTCTCATCATGTAGGATTACATGGCAGTTATTTTATTAGATTTTGTTTGTACTGGAATCAGTTGTTTGAGTGAGCTCTAATACATCTGCTAGGAAATGAAGCCCCCCTATAAGATATATTGGATCTAATTGTCAATGAATATCTGACACCCAACTGCTGCATGTAGAGAGAATGAAGAGAAACAAATGCTGAGAGAGGGATACTTAAGATAAACTTGATTACTTCAGAAACTGTACAGAATATTTAATTGATTGTATTTAGAAAGTTTCTTATTTCAGTATGATGCAATAAGGCTACTGTCTGTGAGCAGAGAAAACCCTGATTTAGCCCATAACATCTCAGGGTGTGCACTTATCTGCTTGTCTCTTTGCATGTGGGAAAGATTTCAAGCAGTAAATGCAGAGAATGTTGGTCTAATGCTCTGTAGAACCAATGAATAGTGATATTGAATGGAGACGGTACCTTTCTCTGTGGATGTTTCTTTCACCTAGAATTTTACACAAGAGATTCATTCTGGGCTGTTGCTGTTACTGGCCACAAGATCAGCTACAGGGAAAGCCCTCCAGGGCCATTTGCAGAGCCACTTTTTGTTCCTCTGCTGTGTTGCGTGCGTAGAAGTCACAAGCTCGACGCAGCTGTTTCATAGCTTTTCCCTTCAATCCTGTATAGATTAAAAAAAGCAAAGTGAGGAAATAACCAACATTAAATTCCTGTTTTGTCCAATTATTTGGAAATGATAAGATAGATTTTAAATAAACATGGACAGACACCGTACAGAGAAATTTCTTCCCGGGTAGCGGTCCATAGTGGGGCCCCACGCACAAGGTCATTGGCAAAGAGGTTTTCTTTCCAACCCACAACTTTGATGTGATGGCAGAATTATGAAATATAAACTGAAGACCAAATGCAAATTCTTAGAATCTCATTGTCAATAACGAACTAAAATGTAATATTAAGGTGATGTAGCCCTTAAAATATTTTCATTATTCATATTGCGATAAGGAATGTATTCTGCTCAAAAGTAAAATGCAATAAAACATTTAAAAAAAAATAAAAATACATTTTATTATTCCCAGCACCACTTTCATTTTGCAGTGTCTCATTTCAGTGTTGATTTACACTCTGTGATGGTGCAGTTGTATCAGATATAATGGATTCCTTCACCTTTCTTGGCCGGCCGGTTCTGCAGAGCCCGGAGATGTTCTTCAATCTCAGCCCTGATGATCTTCTTAGGGGGCAGTTCTTTGATGAATGGGTGCTGCAGGAGTTCTTCAGCACTTCCTCTCTCAGAAGGATCCTTCGTCAAACAGGACTCCAGAAAAGACACAAAACTTTGTGACCTGGATAAAAGGAATGAGAAGTTCTTTTAGCTTTATCTAGTAAAAAAACATCTATCCCTTCAAATGCCTAAAATGCTGAGAAAGAGAGAAAATGACTAAAGAATGTTAAACATCACATAGAATTAAAGGGATGGTTCACTTTTAAGTTAACTTTTAGCATCTTATAGAATGGTCAATTCTAAGCAACTTTTCAATTGGTCTTCATTATTTTATTTATATTTTTTAAATTATTTGAATTCTTCTTCTTCTGACTCTTTCCAGCTCTCATATGGTGGTCATTGACCCCATCTAAAAACAAATGCTACAAATGTATCGTTATTGCTACTTTTCATTACTTGTCTTTCTATTCAGGCCTCTCCAATTCATATTCCAGCCTCTTATTAAAAGCAATGCATGGTTGCTTAGGTAATTTGGACCTTAGCAACCAGAAATGGCAAACTGGAGAGCTGCTGAATAAAAAGCCAGATAACTCAAAAACCATACATAATAACGAATGAGAACCAATTTCAAATTGTATCAGAATATATTTTAGTACATCATATTAAAAGATAACTCAAAGGTGAACAACCCCTTTAAACTGATATATGGTTATAGCTACAAATATATTTTGCTTTGTTTGATGTGCCCTGATTAATTCAGTTTGGCTGTGAGCTGTGTGGCCATTTTGGGGGTGGGATAGGAATCACAGGAGCATGGGGGCAGCAGGATTCCTGGCTAAAGTACAATAACAATATATAGATGAGAAACAAATAGTTATTCCTGAAGTGTTAGAGGAATCCCAAATCCCAGGATTACCCACAGCTATGCCATATCAGTCAACAAAGATATGAAGGGGACAATATTGGCATATCTATAGTGACATAGACCCTTACAGCTATGTGTGTAGGGGGGACTGGTAATGTCCAATGATTTCCCCACACATTTTTACTTAATCCTCTGTAAATGCAGGAGTTAGGGCAGAGACCATACGCACCCATAACCCAGCCTGCATTTAGAGGAATGATGTGGAGCTGCAATCAAACAAGCCATATTCTTGTAACACAGTTATGGGATCTTTAAAATAAAATACACATCCCCAAAGCTGAGACTGAAATTCCCCTATTATAGCTTCTTTCAAACATTTTTATTTGAATCTTAATATATCAAAAGAGATAAGTAGTTATTACAATTATGTAATCGCATGAAATATTTGCATAGAGAAAAGAAATGGGGGAGAGAGAGAGAGGACAGAAATAAAATCGGTTCCGTCTCAATCTGACTGGGGGATCGTTCAAAGGAAAGGAAACTTTAAATCAACAGTACTTACTGACAGCATATTATATTTAATAAACATTGGTGATTAGTATTGCATGCTCTAGGGTGGTTTCTGCAAGGTCCCTTAAATGCCATACTATAGAGTAATGCAATGGGTTTACAGTGGAACGAAATATCATTAAGTATTAGTTATTCCAGGTCTGAAAAATTCAAAGTGTTACAAAATAAACGCTTACATATGATGTTATCATATAGTTCTTACAAAAGGATCGAAGGGGTTTCTGTAGTCGGAAAGAGTATTTATACCATGGTTCCCATATTTCCTTGAGTTTCTCATTTTTATCCATAATTATACTGGTTAGTCGTTCATTAACCATTATCCAGTTCAGCTTGTCTTTAAAGTGGGAAATTGGAACCCAGGGTGAGCTATTGCAATTTTTGCCCTATTATCACTTGTGACTTGTCTGAATGTAACAGTCCTGTTTGGATATAGAAGTTGGCAAAAAACCACTGATGTAAGTATATAAGCAGAGTTCCATTGCACAGACACAATGCACAGAGACATGGGAAGGACTCACCAGGTCTTTGATCGAAGCTTCGGTGGTTGGGCTTCTCTGATCAGGTGCTCCACTGGGTATTGCCCTGCGTAAGCTAGAAGTTAACAACAAATATATCAGACCCTTCAAACATGTCTATAACAGATCTATTTACGAAAAGGTCTTTTTGCTGGAAATGGCGAATAAGCTTCAATTCTTCCAATTCTGGTTCAGAAGTTCTTGCTGCTCAAAGTCTAAAATAAAGTATCCATAAGCAGCCACAATTCTTGTGATTCACTTACGTTCTTGTCCCTCGGCCATTTCGATGGCGGTTATACCCAGCGACCAGATGTCACACTGCAAAAGACAAACAAAAGAGCATTAGAAGGAGAGAATTGAGTTAGTGGGTTTTTAATAAAATCTAAATAAGGAGGCTACTACTCTTTCATATTCTACTTTAGAAACATATACATATATTTGTATGGGAGCAAAAGTACATGGCATTCTCCTTAGGTCAATTATGGCCAAAACAGAACAAAATACAACTTCTAAAATATCCCAATGCACACCCTAGTAATAAAGCACACCATGTTATATGTAAACGTGAGAAAATGCTTTTTTTAAATTATATTTATAAACGTATACAGCAATACATCTCCATTACAAACAATAGCAGTAACATAACTGAGCAAAAGAACAAATATTTTAAAGCAGACACATTGTGCAAAAAGGTAAGAAACCCAACGTTTCAGAAAAACTTCTTTCCCCCCATGAGAAAATTACTTCCTCTATGTCCCATTAACACTAATAGGTAAATGCTCAGTGTTGTTACAAGTATTATAAGTACAACATACTTTGGTGTCATACGCCAGGTGCTGACCCTTCTGCCTTATGGTCTCGGGTGCCATCCAATGTGGAGTCCCTTCCGCTTCGTGGCACAATCCAGTTTGCGGGTCCAGGTTCCAGCTGTTTCCAAAGTCGACTGAAATGACAGATAGAATATATTAATGGAAAATAATTTGTTTGACCACAATAAGATAGAAACCTGAATTATGAAAACCCCCTGACTCCAAATTCACAGAAGCTCCCCACCATCCATTACTCCATTATAACTGTAAGTTTTACTCACTGATCTTCACTTTGGCCGTCTCTGTGAGCATGATGTTCAGGCTCTTTATGTCTTTATGAACGACCCGGTTCTTGTGGATGTGGTGCAGACCCTGGGGAGATAGAGAATGTAACAGACATAAGACTAAAACATTCCCAACAAACAGATTGTATATATAATCTATGCAATTAAAGAAAAGTCCTTAAGGGGTAAATCTGACCTTACCTTTAAAACCTCCTTGCAGACATAACCAATCCAGGTCTCCTTCAGGGATTGGCCATTGGTCTTGTTGATGAGGTTGTGGAGAGAACCGCCACCACAGTATTCAAGAGCAATCTGCAATAGAAAGAAATTATTTAAGGGCCGTGTATTATATCATCTCTAGCAGTGATCTGTTTGGCACATAATAGATGAATGTGATACGGTAAATAATTTCTTACTTCCAAGAGCTCCGATGAGCACTCCGTGAGTGGAGCCCTGTAGTAGGCTCCAAAGAAAGAGGCGACGTTCTTGTGGCCGCTGAACTGCTGGAGAAACATCAGCTCCCTGCAGACTGAGTCTTCATCCTGGAGTGGAATAATAGAAATCCCTTTAAGCTCACATAGGCAACCTCACAAACAGGCATGATATAACAAATAGAAGTATAAAGATACGGTTACCCCGACTGATGTTGGCTATCTTCACGGCCACCACACCTTTCCGATGGTGTCGTCCCTGTAATGCAGACAGAAAAGTTTAACTTACACTTTGTTTTAGCAAGTCTTGGTTTAACAAGGCATTTTGGGAAGATACTAAATTCAGTGCAGAGCTATTTAAGCCTTTTTGTGAACCACTGAGTAAGTTCTTTCTATTCAACCCTAATTTAGTTGGTCCCTTACCTGGTAGACGTCTCCAGTGCCGCCCTCTCCGAGGAGCACATCCTTGGTCAGCCGACCATCAGGAGGCTGGACAACAAAATAGAATAAAAGGAGAATTTTATGCATAACATAATATTTAAAAAGGGTAAAATATGTCCATCACCAAACCAACTCCCAGATTCCATGCTCTAGCAGCATTTACAGTGAGTGTTCACATTATTTTCCCCTCTTTTCTACTCACCTTGTAAATCTCAGAGAGGGAGCTGGATTCCGACTGTCGCTGTGGGAAAAGAGAAAGATTTTATTAGGGACAGTATAAGGCCCAAGACTTGCTGAATAACAAAATGGTACTACCCTGTGTGAAAGATGCCCTTATCCCACTGATATTAGATCTTCATAATAAGTATACACACTAGCACGAGCCCTAACCAACACATGGATATATTTGGGGAAGAGTAACACTGGCACAGAACTACACATCAGCCCTGGCATTTGGTTTATATAATTTCATGGGCATTCTTCACAACACTATTGGTATTAGGTTATATAACAACACGTTTATCCTACCCATAATAATATCACAATAGGAAAGGTAAATTTGGTAAATGGATGGGTTTTACAATTTTAGATGCACTTTGGGTAGTTTTATCACTTATTATTACCCCCTCATTTATTAGATTTTAAAGTGTGGGTTTTTAAATGATGTTTATTCCTAGACTACTGTTTACAGGAATTCCCCATTTTTATTTAGTAAATTATTACTGTTAAATGTGTAAATTGTAATTCGTAATCTATAATGTGTAATGTAAAAACCAATAAAAACCTAAATACAAAAAAAAAAAAGAAAGATGCCCTTATCCCAAATCTACTAATTAGTGCAGTAACAGGGACCGTATTTACTAAGCCCTATAGCAAAACCATTTTAGGACCTCTTAAACCTTAGGACTAAAAAAACATTTCTTAAAGTCAAATTAAATTGTAACAGCCACCTTACCTTCCTCCGTGGGGCGCAGAATGGCATTGCGCCCAAGTCTTTTTGCTCTTAAAAGAGCAGTTGGGTTTTTAAAAAAAAAAAAAAGATCAGCAGACGTGAATGGAAGATGGTTTTTCCTAGGAAACGTCAAAAATACTGAATATCTCGCAGGAAAATCACTGGTAATCGCAGGAAATCACAGGAAATCAGGTAGAAATCGCTATGAAGTCGCTACAGATCGCTCAGAACTTTCACTTTATGGGGAGACGAAAAGAAAAAGAGATCGTGAGCACTGATCATACACTCATCTTGATTTTAGAACTCCTTTTTTTTTCAAAAATTGGAAATCTGATTTTCCTGTAATGTGGCACTGACTCAGGTTAGCCAAACATCTTAAGCAAAAATCCAACTGTGACTGGCTGCTTGATCACCATACATATTAAAGGGGAGGTAACTTTTGGTATGTTATAGAATTGCTAACTCAATTGGTCTTCATTGTTTATTTTTTATAGTTTTTGAATTATTTGCCTTGTTTTTCTGACTCTTTCCAGCTTTCAAATGGGGGTTCCTGACCCCATCTAAAACCAATGCTCTGTAAGGCTACACATTTATTGTTATTGCTACGTTTTATTACTCATCTTTCTATTCAGACCCTCCCCTGTTTATAATCCTGTCTCTTATTCATATCAAGTTGCTATGGTAATTTGGACCCTAGCAAAAAAACTCAATTTCTCGCATTAGAGGAGAAACCTGAACAGCAAGTGACCAACTGTCTCTCCAAATGCTGTCAGTGACCCCTGTTACATGTTAACATGGGAGATTCAAGACATTTACCCTTAATACTTTCTTAACTTTTACTTAAAAGCTTTTTAATAAGTAAATGTTATATATAAAGTGAGATACAGAGAGAAGTATGAATATTAATAGCATTAGAGGAGAAACCTGAACAGCAAGTGGCCAACTGTCTCTCCAAATGCTGTCAGTGACCCCTGTTACATGTTAACATGGGAGATTCCAGACATTTACCCTTAATACTTTCTTTGTTTTTACTTAAAAGCTTTTTAATAAGTAAATGTTATATATAAAGTGAGATACAGAGAGAAGTATGAATATTAATAGCATTAGAGGAGAAACCTGAACAGCAAGTGGCCAACTGTCTCTCCAAATGCTGTCAGTGACCCCTGTTACATGTTAACATGGGAGATTCCAGACATTTACCCTTAATACTTTCTTTGTTTTTACTTAAAAGCTTTTTAATAAGTAAATGTTATATACAAAGTGAGATACAGAGAGAAATATGAATATTAATAGTATTAGAAGACGAAATTGATCACCAAGTGGCCAACTATCACTCCAAACACTGTTCAGGATTCCTCCCTTAATAATTTCTAAACTAGCTAATTTTAATACTTGAGACAAATACAGAGAAATGTGCATATAAATATTAGAAGAACAATCTGAATTTCAAATATTTTATATCTGGAGGTTTGTAGTCTCCTGCACCCCCGTGCCCCTTCCCTCGACCCCCAACTCTCCCATAATCACTTTTTATATCTATTAAAATGAGAGAAAATATGCAAAACCAAGACTAATATCCCAGGCACTACCTATTAACATAATTAAATATCCATTTTCTGCATTTATGTCATTATTATTTAATTTGTCCCCCTGTGTGGTGTGTAATGGTCCACTCACCTCTGGTCCCAGAAATGAAAGTGAGAAAACCGTTATTAACTGTCACTTTGCCGTGCAGTGATTTTCTTGTCAGTGTCATGGTGACTCCGTCTGCCTCTTTCCATTGGACGCAGTAATTAATCCGTCGAGATGCAGGTTGCCATTGATGGCCCATAGCAGTTATTATAAAAACCCCCTGTAATTGTTTTCTCCATAGAAGGTCTCCAGTGATGAGCTCTCCCACTCGGCAGAAGCCTCCCATCTCTTCTCGTACCCCTGACTTGCTGAGGGGTAACATGGACCTTTGAACACCATTGGATTCCCCTGTTTGAATCACAAGGATATTCACGTACACAATAATGAATAAATCATGATCATTATAGACCAAACTAAAAGGAAACATTGACACTTTGCAGCAATTGTCTTTGGACATATGAGTAGAAATTGGCCTTATTGCTGCCACATCTGAGTGAATTGCCAGTGTTTATTCACAAAAAGATTCCTGAATGCCCTTACAGCTCCACAGGAAGAGTAAATCACAATGGAGGGGGGTATGTGAATATAGGAGGTGGGCTTGCAGAGGTTCAGGGTTTAGAAAGAGGAATCTGTCCCATCAACCCACTGTGAGGCCCCACAGCACCCCCATTCCCATACACACTCAGTAATTAGGCACCAGGCTCCAGTCCATCTCTGTCTCACACACACACACACAGCAATTATGAGGGATATTTGTGTCCGGCACCAATGGGAAGGGGTTTCTTGCATCGTCATAAAAAACATAAATTTGCTGTCACTGTTAGCCAATGGTTGACAAGCTTCTGCAGCCAAGGAAAGCACTGTCCTGACCCATCTATCACAATAGTCTTTGCTGTCACTGGAGACAAGCTTCCTGCAGTGATTAGGAGCATGCTTCTCAGCCCAGAGTGAGTGTGGGAGGAGCTTCAAGAGTCTGCCAGACACGAGGAAATGGAGATCTGTATGGATACACAGTTGCAATACACTCGTTCTGGCGCAGGGAAGATTTCTAGAGGACATTAAAATCAGTAGGGAAACATTTATGGGCGCAGTGCTGCCTTTATAAAGTGTATCTCAAAGGGCCCACTGATTTGGGGTATCATCTGCACTGTGTCTCATGTCTGTGCCTAGTTTGCACTGGTGTCTGTGTTGACAGTGAGTAATTATCTTTGTATTAATTTATAATCATTCTATATTGTGACATCTTTATCCAATGTGACTGTATATTGTGTAGTTGGTCCCTAAGCTCAGTAAAATGTGCAGCAGCACAGAGCATGTGAGTTGAAGTCAAGCAAGAAATAGAGATGGGGGACTAATTGGGATCTTAAGGCTTAGTCCACACCAGGCGATTCGGGGAGATTTACGCCTGCGCTAAATTGCTCTTTCTTTGAGGCGACTAATCTCTCTGAAACGCTTCCATCTTCTCCTGCGCTGGCTGTATGAGAGTCGCCTGCGTTATGACCACACGCGATGCTTCATCTTTCCGAAGTCGTCCGAATTGCCTCACGAGGAAAATTCAAGCAACTTCGGAAACGAAAGCGACGCAGTGTGATAATGCACGGTGATCTCATTACACGCGGGCGCACCAAAGACACTCATACTGATCTTCACTAAAACTACGGTAAGGTTGTTGCCTACAAGAGGCATCGCAGGAGCGTGGTGTTTTGGCTGAACATGTCTAAAATGCATTTTCCTCATTCCTAGTACCGGAGTCAATAAAATTTCCAAGATAATATAAATCTGAAATCCGTTGCAAAATTGTCCTCAGAATATATCATTCTCTCTCATAAGTAAAGTTTAATTTAGAAGGTGAAAACCCCTTGTTGATAAATGGCCCTTAAACACCCAAGAACAGGTGCTTTTTCCTACAATATTCCAAATATTGTATGTTTGTATAGAATGAGCTTCACGCTGATGCTGTATCAATGCTTCATACATCCGGGGGGGAGGGATTGGGTGGATGAGATTTCCTATAACCTTATTTTTTTGTCTGTTTTTTATGTCAAAATATGTGCTAAAATAATCCCTGTAGCTGCAACAGAGCCACCTTGCATTTTCACCAGCCCAGCCAGTAAAAATACATATTTTGTCATCAGGTGTTATTTTCAACTT